>NC_079383.1:13114352-13379352 GCF_021018895.1 Seriola aureovittata
CCTAGTCAGCGACACATATTGACACTGTATTGAGATATAAGCCAGTCTGTTCTATTTTATGCTAATTGTGACTGATAAAAGCAATCAGCTTTGAACAGGACCACAGTATAATTTTATCATTTAGGAAAGCTAAGTCAGAACAGACAGGTATAGTCACACTCAGCAATTTTCAAGCCTACCTGTAGCAAAATTTAAATCTTAGAAGTAAAAAAAAAAAAAAAAAAAAAGAAACAAAAAAGTTCAGCTACAGCATTTAGATTTTTAGAACATTTAGATACAAAGTCTTTTTCTGGTCAATACAAAAGAAGAAATCCCGTCAAGCCGAGTCAAAACTTCATTAAACAGCTTTTACAATGGTTCAAATTGTGCCAGCATGTCTCTAAAATAAAAAGACCTATCAACTTACCTTCCAACCGTTTCACTGATCGATCTGCTTAAGCAACTCAATTTTGTATGAACATTTCCACCAGCCTTAAAGCAGCAGTCATCAGATCACCAGTGCTTCAAGTAACAAGCAGGAAGTGTAGCTATGACTGGTTTACCAAGGTAAACACAAAGTCACACAACAGCAGCTTTCACCCATACAACCTCCTCTCCTCTCAGCCCGGCTGCTGTCCACACAGCCTTTCACAGCTGCACAATCTCCATTTGCAAACACTTCGTACACACACACACACACACATACACGTACGTACGTACACACACACACACACACACACACACACACAGTGCCTGGAGCAAGGTATAAATACTATACATCATATTCCCACTCCACTGGCAAGTTTCCCTTCTCACTTGACTTGAGTTAAATACCTGAAGTGAGGTGTACATTCCCTGAGTCTCTGCCTCGCTGCTTAGCTCTGACAGTTTGTCCGGAAAGCGCTCTTCAGCAGCTCATCCATTTAGCGTATACTGACACGATCTGCCAGAAGTGCACTCTGAATAAGATTTATGAAAAAACTTATCTGGGCTGAAGTGAGGGAATGTTAAATGCCACACTGAGTTTTAGAAATGTAGAAAAAATACCTTTTTCCCCTGACAAAGTTAACAAGAAAACTATTAATCTTCACGTTTTTGGATAAAACAAGAAAATGACGCATTCAGGATGTACAAACGGAATAAAATAGAGAATGTTTTTTTAACCCTTGTCCATATTCTAACTTATAGGATTCCCCCAAATAGACAGTTCATTATACAGCCTACCTTTTCAATGACAGCAAGCTTTTCTTCATCAACAGTTGGTGCCTTTTGACTTTTAAAAACCCTGAATTCAGAAAAGTACAAATTAACAGATAAGTGCTTATGGATTGGGGGAAAAAAATGGCATTATTGGAATGCGCTGCCTTCTAATCCCTTGAGACGGAAGAATTTGCGATGGAGGGAATTCCTGTCATTCAGGGGGAAAACTATGAAGTCCTGCACACACACAGACCTGCTGTACAGGCAACACAGATTCACTGCAGAAACAGCACAGCTCACCACCACTATAAATCCCTACTTAAAGACTCCAACTCCTGACTGTAAACTGCATCAGAAATTTATTACTAACTGAATAAACTAACAGACACTGACACTGCAAAAGCAGTGGAAAATAAAGGTACAAAATAGACAAAAAAAAAGAAGAAAGAGTGAGAAAGTTTTGAAGTACCTGGAAGGCAGGAGAGCAGAGTGCTGGCCGAGTGAGAGCCAAGGCTAGGATTCCTCTCTGAGTTTTCTCCTCGCAGTGCTTCACCGGGTCTCCCTCTGCTCATAGAGGGGTCTTGGTGCTGGGATTTTGGGGTTGAAGAGTAGGGGGACCACACGGCTCCTGGAAGACAACCTCTCTCTTCTAATCCTCTCTCCAATGTGATGACACTCTCTAACCTCGACCATCTGTTGAAACACGTCCCAGAGCAGTCAGCACCGCACTGTGTCAAGAACCCCACTCCCCTGCCCAATCACAAACCGGCTGCTGGGTGGCTCCTTGCTGCCAGGAGGCAGGGACAAGGACACAGCTCAGCGCAGAGGGAGACACACACGCAGTCTCACACACACACACACACACACACACACACACACACACACACACACACACTACGGGATGGAAGCAAGAAAACCCCCAGTCATCGTAACCTGAGAGGCAGAGTAGGAGGAAGGGACAGGGAGAGTGAGAGGAGTGGAAAGAGAAGGAATGGGAGGGGAGACAGAGAGAGAGAGACAGAGAGAGAGAATGAGCGAAAGAGCGAGAGGGAGAGAGAGAGTGCGAGAGAGCGAGCGAGAGAGAGAGAGAGAGACAGAGAGAGAGCGCTTGTTTAAATGGCAGAAGCAAACAGAAAAGATAAAGATGGAGCTGAACTATTCTCATGCTTAATGTTACCTTGCAGGTATTGTTACTGAACAATTCTCACACAAATCCTAGATTGAAAACTCATGCAAGCACATATGCACACAGAATCTACTTCACCCTCTGTCTCTGACCCCTCTCCTCCCACTCCTCTCCCTGCAGCCACAGAGTATGTGGTCTAAAGAATCAAACTTAAGAAGCAATAAAATTCTGTATTGGCTTCGTGGTGGGAATGCTGTTGGCACTCAACTGTTACATCTGCAGGCACAGAAGCACAGGCAGCAGCCCTCACACCTTAGTGTGATAAATCCTTACAGTCCCACGGCTGCATTCCTGCCCTTCACCACCTATTGCCTTAAGTTAAAAGGGAGGGCAGAGGGGAACACACTAAAATTACAAAGCTAAGGAAAGAGCACGCTATAGGGAGTAAGAAAAGGAAAAGAAGTAAAGATAAGAGGGCGTATGGGTTTACAGCTGGATGGCAGCAGATTGATAAGGCAAACATCGAACCTTCTACCATCAGCCTTTCAACATTAACATCATTACTACTGCATTTCCTAAATGAATCAACTAATTCCCAAACCATTCATGCAAAACACAAGGAACATTAGGTGAGAAAAGCTGTCACATTAATCATTTTGTTGAAGCACTGTCCTACTCGCTGATCCATTAAAAAAGGATTACGAGAACTTGATGATATTCAGGAGCAACTTCAAAGGCAAAACCTAATGAGTTAATACCCATTTGATATCCGACAGCATCACAATGAGTTAATCAGAGGTGTGAAACACCAAAGAAAGGCTTCTAAGTGGTTCATTTACATTCTATAAGCAGCCTCGACACCTCTGCATCAGACCTCTGTTTTAAGTTGTTCTTTGATAAATTCCATTAAGTTCAAACAGGTTTACAGACAGTTATTAATGGAAACTAATTGACGTTTTTTTTTTTTTTTTTTACTTTTTTTTTTTTTTAAAGCCTCAATCTCTTTTCATACAGAGCCATGTTTAACAGTGTTTGTGGTATCCTGAAATTATTCATGTATTTAGGTTAATTCTCAAACATATTATGATGTAATACTGTTCAGAGACTCCATTTGTATCAGCTTTACATTTTATCAGAGAGATACTGTCACTTTTTTCAGTGGATGCTCCCAGTTACATTCCCCTCAGGTTTACATGAGGATATTGGATTAAACTAAACAAAGCCTATTTTCACCAGGGACACGTGAAACTTTCCCCAGCTTGGACTGATGTTAGGGGCAGTGGTGAGGGAGAGAAAGGGCCTTAGGGGGAAAGAGCTCAAATTAGATTAACTAAATTCACAAAGACTGTCCCCAGCCCCTCCTGCATGGCTACACAAACCCCAACCCACACCTCCAACCCCAGCCCCCCATTCTCACGGCCGAGAGGTTTCCAAAGGGCCTTCAGGCAGACCAGGGGCAACCAAATCCCTGTGCTCTTTACTGGATTAAAGATGGCTGCCCCACTGGGGCAGAGGGGCTGTTTTTTTCAGGAGATGAGCACATCTGTAAACATCATAAATCCATGCAGACAGAAAAGGTTATCAGGCCGAGTTTCTGTGAGGAAAACATCCAACAAGGGCCCATGTAGAAACTAAACCTTTAACAGGTAGAAATTGGTAATATACCTTATACCAACAGACTGATGTGTGATTTTGCATGACCACCCTTAATCTCCATTTTCCATTTTCACTTCCGCTGATGGACACAACAGCAACAAAAGCAAGGGTAGAGGGAGGTCTATAAAATGGCCTCATCTTATGAATGACTGAATGACCTGCGGGGGGGCCAGTAGTTCTATGGTAACCCCCATTCACTCTCCATCTCCCTATCCCTCATTTAACAAATATTTCACCAACCTTATCATGGTGGATAGCCAACACAGAAATTAGCTTTAAGATGGCCAGTTTCAGACCTCTCTTATTGGACACCTCATATGACGTCATATTCCTGTCTCTTATGCAAGATTTATTCTTAAACTAAATCCAAACCTCCTCAGAGCTCAAACTCACTTCTCCCCTCTTGCTTCCAGCTTTCCAGCCATCAGCTGGGGCTGCAGGTGCAGGCAGAGGCCAGTGTTGGGGGGCTACTCGGTTCACTAGCCCCATTCTCTATGGCTGAATGAGATACATAGGGGTGTCATAGCTGTGATCCAGCCTCTGTGCTAGTATAGAGCGCTAGAGCTGAAGCTGGGGGATATCTCCTTTTGACATACATTGACTACCAACTAATTAACTGCTAACTCCGGGAGCAGAGTTTATGGATACATTAGAGAGGACTAAACTGTTTTCTACCTGTACACACAGGTGAGAATGAGTTTATAAGACCAGAGCTATGTTTTCCCTTTGCTTTAAAGTTCCTACTACGTTTGCTTTGGTCCTGCTGTTTCCCAGGATCCTGTACACTTCAGGGGGTTGGAATCAGTGTCATCTCAAGTTCATGCCAGAGGGGCACAGCTGATGACTGGGATACAGCAGGAAAATACATGTACAGTTGGTTGTACAGGGATTAGAGGAGAAATGAAAGGCAAAAGAAGGGAGTACAGTGGGGTCAGACGAGTGGATATGGTTTAAGGAAAAATAGTAGGAGAGAGTGGGGAAAAGAGGAGATCGGCTTCTGTGGTTAGGTGACAGCTGAACACGCATGTGGATGGAGCTCTTCTCATACCACCCTCCTGCTGCGCCATGTACGTGCCCTTGGTTCTACACATATGTGACTTGACATGCATGAAAACTACACACGCAGCATGCCGACATGCAATGGCGCCATCTGTGACAATATCCTGAATAAAGCCACCTGACAAATCCCTACAGAATCACATAACATTAAAGTTTTATGTTTTACCAGGATTTACCAGTACACCGATTATTGCAAATGTCATGTTAACACCTTTACTACATAAGCATTAAGATACTATGTTATGAGTAAGAATATGTCAATTACTATAGGGTTACTTGCCCATCACTTGATTGAGCTACCAAAAATATGACATGTTTATTGGTAACTCAGTTATCAAAACCATGTAAATTGGAGTTACTGTGGAAGTCACTACTTGTTAAACTGCTTAACTGAGCTATTACCCTTATCTTCATATTCACAGTGAGTCATTTCTGTGGATGTAAACATGCTTTGTATATGTAGGGCATTCAATTTGCAGGTAATAAACAAAACACTGAATAACACAGAGAATACTATATCACTCAGCTTTTTCTTTTTTCTTTTTTAAGCTGCAAAAAAACTTTAAACTGCCAGTCATTGCTACAATAAACATCAAGACTGACACCTATTCTTGAAAACCCACCGTCGAGCAGCTTAATGGCAGTGCTGCAGACAAAGGGAATACACTCACACATAAACTCATTAAGGAGTAACCTGAGATCAAGTGTTAGGTGATGATGATAGGATTTAAAGGTCTCTTCATAATGACATCGACCAATAGACTTCAGTCAGATGCCAGATGTGCTATCACCACTCTGGCAGATGTTTACATGGTCAGTCGTGAACACCAACCATCAGTGTAAAGAGTGAAAATGCAAGTCCCACTTAAAATGAAGGATAATAGAGTGTTTTATTAACATGATCTAATCATAGGTCCTTTAACTGACAAAATGTCATTTGTTCAGTGCAGTGAGGACATTTATTATTTCCTCATGAGTTGATGCAGACATGACTGTCCTTCACTGAAAACAATTGTTTCCATAAGCCGCACTTTATGTCACAATCACACATGTTCTTCCAGCTTCCCCAAACTACAGTTGACTTAATCCTTCTGCTGATCATTTTTGATCCGAAGCAAATTCAGAGTTTGATTTCCAATACAAAATACCAAATGACAGGTTGTACCACTGGTAATAATAAACAGGTGCAAATACTTACTAACTTCCACATATCTAATTCAGAAGGAATGTAGCAGACATTGGATAATTCTAGGCATGAGAAAAGGTAAGTGTATCCAGATTTCCAAATAACAACAATGAAGTGTCAGTGCAGACTATGATTCCTTCGCTCTTACTAGCTGCCAGACACACAAACAAACACACAGACAACCTCACTGATCAAGCCTTTATACACAGTGTGGCAAAAATGGGGCCCTATATCTTCTGATTCCAATTAATCTCCAAGTCCATCTTGCAATTATTTCAATACTGTGTTCCCTTGAATACAGTAATAATAGACCTTTTATTCAGTTGCCTACTAAACTTACAATATGTTTTATGTTCAGAGAGATGATCAAATCAATGATAGTAAATAGAATAAGTCCTGTTGAAATCTGATAGACCACCAACGGAGCCATCTTAAAGCGGGATTAGGACCTTCCAAGATTTTCTTGGGAACAGATAGTGAGAGAAACCAATCCTATCATTCCCCTGATCTGGTGAATCACAGGATGACGGAAATGATTTGGGAAAGCCTTAAGGCTCAGTAAATGGGCAAATGGCTGGGAACCAGTGCTGTAAGCCATGAAGATATGAGAGATACAGCAGAGAGATACTGATCGCTCTCCCTGGTTCCAAGCAAGAAGATGAAAGACATTCTGACAGGTAAGACAATGGTAGTTGTGTAGTGACCAGGTTCCACAGGCAAAGCCTTAGGGACCTTTAAGACAGCAATACAACTGAAATTCACTTGTAGTTTTCAGTTTACAAATTGTGTTGGTGCCTTTCGTCAGTCTTGTCGGACAAGAGCAGTACACGTAAGAGAAACATTACAAAGGGCATATCTGCCAGGTATCATCTAAATTATATTCTGCTCTTCAAAATTTTAAAAAGAGACCATACTCTGAATATTAAGGCAAGATGAAGAGCAGAGGGTAATTTCACAAAATTTAAAATTGGAAGAATGGGACAGATCTGCAGACAGCAATGGTTAATGACGAGCTCTTCCTCCTGGAATGAATTCAGATGGAAGATTGTGACTCGACTCTTCTTCACATCTTCTGGGCCTCTCTTGTTGAGAGGACCCCTGATGCATTTCATACTGTAGCAGCAGAAGTGACACAAAAATGGGTTATTCTTTAAAGTATTATGACATCTTGATGGACAGCTCTATAACAGAGATCTAAAAATAAAAAAAATAAAAAAAATATGACAGCTTTCACCAAAATATGATCCATAGTATGGGTCAGGTCATCTTCGCTCTCTGTTCAAAATACAGCAAATTAAAATCTTAAGCCTTTGTATTCTAGGCAGTTCCCCCCATTTCTCACTCATTATTTGTTGAAGAGTCATAAGACCACAGTCACTATTTTGGATCAGGCGATCCTACTTTAGTTTCTCCTTGTTCTTCTTCTTCCAGGACAGCCGTCATCATTTAGCATGTGACTGGTACTTGAGAAAGTACAGGGACATTTTTTCCCTCACCAAAAAAATGTTTTTGTTGGAATCTCTGTCAAATTCACTAAATCGTCATTCTGCCTGTTCATCCTCTGGGTTTGATTTTCTGACATCGCCGGTTGTTAATGCTTTGGTAGCTTTAAAACTGTTGCTATATTCCCAGTCAGATAACTGACTGACAGTTGAGATATTTACATATTTAAGATGATTACTGAAACAGCATGTATTTGATGTCAGATGACTCTTTGACACTTTCAGAGATGTAGAAGGAACACTACGATAAGAAGGGGTTTGATTCTGTACAGAACATTTGTTTAAGGAGTTAATCTTGTTCAGTATAAAATATGATTAAGCCCTACCTGAATTTGAACCCTTATGCTGGAACTGTCAATAAGCCAAGGATATATTTTTGTCTCGACAAAGAATGTGTTTTCGCCTCCAAAAAAGATTTATTCGTGATAAAGGGAAAAAGGCATTAGTAAAGCATATCATTGACCCCTCGAGCAAAGTTCCTCTGCAGCCACAAGTCAACAGTCTCCACACCACCAAACAATAATGCATTCAACAAATAATCATTTCCCTTCATACCCCCGACTCCGCAGACTCCACTCAGTCTCTCGGGTAGTAGAAAAATCTGCTCCAAAAGTGTTTGTTTACACTAATATTCTCTGCAAAAAACAGGCCGACTCTTTGTTAACTTCTAGAAACGTTGACCTCCAAAAGACATTGAGAGAAAGCAGTAATTGTTGTATAAAGCCAGTGTCCAGCTCCTTCCTGTCTCCGAGGAGCTTTTGGAAGTCTCATCCTCACCGAGTGGTGCTCCGTTTCCGGAAGCCTGACTTACTAATCCTCTCAGGCGAGAAGGTGAAAGGAAGGAACAAGGAGAAAGGGGGACAGCGGTACGTGGGAAGGAAGGCCTATGTATGCTACAACGTTCGAAATGCCTGGTTGAAAATAATCCCATAAAGCATGCCGCCAGCGGCCTGTTGAGAGGGAGAATTAGGATTTGCGTGGGGCAGATAGGCCGTTCAATTATCCCCTCAGAGGCCTTAACTCGCCCTGAGCCTCGATAAGGACAGAATTTTCATTTGTCAGCAGAATGTGGCAAGAACAAGGGAGATCAAGTTAGAGCATACATACCATGTTGACATATAGTAGCTTAATGATACATCACTACATAATAGCTCTGGTGAATGATCAGTTCTGCTCTAAACGGCCACCACCAAACTAAGAGCAATCAGCAAGTAAAATACCGAAAAATGAAACACACAACTTAACTGTAATGCTAATAGACTTCCACAGCAGCACTGGTGTCCACATGGAAAACTTGCTACACATGCTATGTTTAATTAGTATACAAACTATGTTTTCTGTGCCCAGTAAGATGAAAACACAGGGATGTGGCTGCGGTTTTTAACAGCGTGTTTGTCGGGTTCCTGGGCAAAGGGAAGCTCTGCGGCTCTATGTGATTTGTGATTCGCACGCGGGTGAGAGCAGAGGCCTTTTAATCTATGCCGTGGACTCCGCTTCCTCTCTCTGGGAAAAAATCAGTAACATGAACGGCTCGCCACTATACAACTGCACAACCACTGGGATGTTTATGACCCACTGAAAGGTCACACAGCATAAGAAATCATTTGTATGAGAATAGGTACGAGAGCAGGACCCTCTCCTTCCTTAAGCTCCCTCATCATCCACTCCGTCCTTTCCACATTGCAACTCACTGCCTTCTTTGCTCCTTTTAAGATTTATTTCAACATTTCCATAACACCATTCTCCTCCAGCTTATTAAAGAATGCACATTTCACAGAAGGAGCCAGAGGGACAGCTTTCAGCAGAGAAGACCACAGGAGCCAGGTCTCCAACAGGTGCAAATTCCAGTGATGCCTGTGTGCGTTTGGATACTGCTGTGTCTCTATAAATCTGGGCCAAGTAGCACGCTGAAGGTGATGGCCAGCAGAGATGTCTGACAGCTAGACCTGCTTTCATGACCCATATCAAGTTGAATTTTCACATTGTTTTACTTAATGCGTGTGTGTGTGTGTGTGTGTGTGTGTGTGTGTGTGTGTGTGTGTGTGTGTGTGTGTGTGTGTGTGTGTGTGTGTGTGTGCGCCAAAGTTTTTCTTCCAACTGATATAAATCTGTTGGCAGGATTGTTGCCTTGATTAAAAAACTATTTTGTAATCAAGTGAGTATAAATAAAACCTCTTAATATCATGAACATTTCATTATATTCATTATAATTAGTATGGTATTTAACTGTAACACACTCCCAGGTTCCCATTTCATGCTCATCCTGTAGACCGTGGAGTCTGGAATCATGTACCGGACAGACCATACCAAAGGAGAATTCAGAGTCTGGGGCTGTGTGGGTGGGTGAGCACTCATTTGAAGAAAACTCCCAATAATCCAATTAAGCACATAATTTCCTTTACTACACAGGAATTGAATCAACTGTCAGACAGCAGCCGAGTCAGAGAAAGTGAAAAGCAAAAAGAGTATGGACAGAGAGAGGGAAAGGCTTTACTGTGTACTGTTCAGCTGCTGCAGTGAACAAAACGCAAACAAAGCTTTAGAGAAAGAGGCTTTAGATCTCGGCAAACATGGTGGGGGCCTCCCGTGCTCCACTTTGTAACTGTCCTGCTTGGCTGGCGATCAGCTCTCTTGTCCAGGACCAGTCTTTAGCGGAGGTCCCTTGACCAAGAGCCAAGCTGTCTTTCACAATGTGTGAGTGCACACGTGCTTGAATATGCATGAGAGGTGACGGGGCTTCTCCACAGTTCTGTGTACTGTTCTATAACTGGCGTAATAATTGCAAACAAAGAGAACAATGAGAAAAGGGAGAGAAATAAGGGATAGGAAATATGAAAGTAGTGCTACATGAGGTACAGTATGTGACAGAGTGACATGTTGAATATAGGTGAGGGCCCTCATGATATAATCTATGTGAACCCCCATCGTCAATCTTTGTTAAAGTGAATTTCCTTTTCTCCGAGCAGTCACGGATATGAAATTGTTCCAGTGAGTACACTCCAGCAAAGGAAGGGACATTACAAGGGAGAAAAACAGTAGAGGAATCCAGAATATCTTCCTAGTAAGGGCTTATCTTCCTTCTTGGGGCATGGAATCTCAGCCACAATGATGAGGCTAAAATGGAAAAAGCCAGCATCAACTTCTGAATATTTCAGTCAAAAAAAAAAAAAAAAAAGAGAAAAAACAAAAGTTCTCCAGTGTATTTAGATCTTCCTTTCATTCTATTTATCTGATCCAATCAAAAGAGTTACCATTTTCGAGATAAGTTCAGATGAGAAGGTAAAGACAGAAACAAGGCTTTGATTACAATATTACAATGACTCGATTATCTCACAGCCATAGACAAAAGGTGAGGGAAGTAGTAGGGATGGTATAAGGTAGAAAAGGGAAAGTGCCAGGCCAAGCCAGACTTAAACTGTAAAAAAAGGGGTGCTCAGCTTTTTTCTTTTTTCCAGCCTTCATATCCTAAAAAGAACCGCTCTTAATTCCTCATTCTTCATTTCCTGTTCCTGTCCGGGTCCAGATGGCCAAAGGATCCAGAGAACATCCGTAACAAAATGACTGAAGACTTTTATGATCAAGCTGGTGCCGAGTAGGATAAAGTTAAGGAGGTAGAAGGATTTGTATCATAACATGTACATGTCCAGCTTCTTATGCCTATAAATCAGCAACTGTATTTCTGCAAGAAAGAAAAACGATGCACTGCATTTTTCATAGTAGAACATCTAATGGAACACTAACCCACAGACATGTTGTAATAGACATAACAGACACAATACAAGATATGTTTAGAAATCTCACATTTCTAATTCAGCTGTTGAACTCAACTATACTGAAGCTGAACTCAATATGAGGGTTCAATCTGAATTCCTGAAAAAACTGGCAAAACAGTGTATGGTTTTATACGGGGATGAATGTATTTAGCTTGGTGTCAGACATGTTGAAACCATACACGTTAGAGAGAAAGGGATAAAACATACTGAAGGCTTTATGGACCCCTTGCCACATATTGTACACCACTTGAGCTGATGGTGAAATCAAAACTGTACGCTGACTGAATTAAAAACAGTCATAAATATTATAGCCTGTAGCTTAGATAAACATAGTTTGGGAATGCAAAACAACACAGCTGTGGAAGAGTTTTCTGCACTTGTCCTTTCCCATCCAGGTATGTTAAGAGAATGAGGGATATACAGTAAACTGACAGGTTTACAGAGGGTAATAAAGACAAGTATTCTTATAATCTGATCCTTTTGGCTAAAAATAAGTGGGAGACCGCTGCCAGCAACAAAAGGCAATCAGTAACAAAATAAGGAAACCGTCTCATATTCTCCTTGCATCCCAGTCATTAACTATAGGAGCCTATTTATATCTTTCTGTCAGTCTGTAATCTATATAATGCGTTATTTGAAAACATGAAAGTTTTGTAAACTGTTCTGCTGAGCAAAGAGTGAGACAGAGAACATGATGCCTATCTAGCTGAATGATTTCCACTCCATGAGATTTAACTGTCATATAAAGTGTAGATTAGGAAAACAACCATTTTACATGGCTGAGGTGTTTGGCTACAGGTAAAGTGGGATCATAGGCTGCCAAAGAGATCAAGGCTGTTATAAGCCTTTTGTAAGCAGATGTGCGACACGGCCACATATTGCAAACGTATTGATAAATCAGCTAGTCCATTCTGTTTGGGAAGTTGTCAGAACCCCATTTTGGATGAACAGTAACTCAGCTCAACCGCAAATATGTAGAGTCGAAAAGTGCAACACAAATGGCCTATTAAACGTGCTCTATGCACTTTCCACATCACATCGAGTTTGCCATGTGAACCCCATGCTCTTGGCATCTTCTGTAATGGCATTACACAATGGTGTTCCATGTAAAACAGCAAGTTGGTCCTCTCGCATCACTGGCCAAATAGAAATCACAACCAAGCTTTAAATCCAAGTCAAAGAAAACTAGGCTGCTGGCACCACAAATGTAGAAATCTGGATCAACAGGAAGTCAAAGGGCTTTCACTTCAATGTCTTTAATACCACAATTAAGACTTCATAAATATATCCCAGAATATAAAACACTTAAAATTTAGCCCTTTCGCACTGCATTTGACTGACAAGGCCACTACTCTCCAAATTACTCACAGGCATACAGCAGGCAAACAGAATCCTTGGCCGAGATGTGTGTGTGTAGTGCCAGTGTGTTGTACACAAGCCAAACCTTTGGAGTCAATTGTCAAGGGCATGCAAGTCTTATCCATGAAAGCCATCTGGAAAGGAGCAGAAATGCCACTATTTACCACTATAAATAGAACAAATAAGGGCCACAGTCGGAGTGATAATCCCTCAACAATGTAGCGGCTTTGCGGCATTACTTAATGTTCTGCGACAAGACTTGGAGGAAGAGTCCTGTTCCACCTAAGCATGTCACGTTGTTGCTCTCAAATAAACTGACCTCAAACACATTGTATGCGGTCAGTTCTGTGGGGGGGGCCACATGACCTTTGACCTGGGTTGGAGAAGTCAGAGAGATCTGGGATTAGAAGGGTATGACACTCGAGTCAAAAGACTCTCACTAAAATCGCCCTCATCTCAAAGACTCCTCTTCAGAACAAATGGAGTGGAGGCAAGCGCTGCAGTCAGGTACACCACTGTCTGCTGAAGTGGAGAAGACTGATAAGAGGCCAACAGGTCAAGTTTCAATCATTTCTCTTAATCTGGCAAAAGGATTTAAGCCTTCATTTAAACAGGTGGTTTTCAACAATCTGTATTTATAACTGGCATGGTGTATTGGCGAAAAAATTTGTTTTATAGAAAATTCAACAAGAATCTGCTAGCCTTCCGCTCTCCAGATGTCCATTTGTTCTGTTAGGTCACAGTAATAGAAAAAGTGGGGGCTGAATGCCTAAGCTGGCAACGCTATTGTCTCCAACATCTAGTTCTGTATACACAAATACATGGCAGCAGTCTCTTTTTAAAGTAGTGCTGCTGAAGCTGATTCTCATTACCAAATAGCTTTTCCCCCTGTGGCATTGTGTTTGCTCCTTCTTGCTTGACATGGGGGCAATATATTAAAATGTATGAGTCTTTATCCTACCCCGTTCAAACAGAGCCAAGTTGGGTTTGCCCAGACCACAATAAAAAACACAGGAACACACACACACACACACACACACACACACACACACACACACACACACACACACTATCAAAGGAGAGTCAACCCCTGTCACTGTTTATTAGCAGAAGGACCAAAATGTCTATGCTGGCAGTGTGTCTGAGATGAAACAGTGCACAGGGAGGCAGAAGTGGCCATTACATTATTAGCAGGAGGAAAGAAAACCAAACCTCCAATCCACAGAGGCAACTGTGCCAAACCAAAAGAACATGTATTAAAAAGGTAAATTCTCTTTGCTACTGCTTTTCACCCTCTCGCCTTTTCATTTCGTTTCAAAACCAACTCTAATTTCGCCCGAGTTTCCACATCTGAGCATTATAACAGTGTTAGAGCTGAATCTTTTAATAAAAGCAACACATCACCCTCCGTTTGTCCCCCACCTACAAAACACACAGTGAGGCCAAAGAGGTATTCAAACTTGGGCTTGAAGAGAAATTTGCTATCTGCTAACACGTTTAACTCCCTGAGGGAGGCAAACATGCTCAGACTTAATGCAGAACATATTGAAGTATTAAAGCCCCACATCCCCTTAATGTTAGCAACAGAACAACACAGCAGCAATCCTCACAAAGTTCCTCTAATCCCCTCTAAAATGGGCCTCATCAATGGAAAAAAAAAGATCAGGCAGTTTCTCTTTAATAAGGAGATAGTATGGGAGAATTCAAGCCTAATCTTTGAAAATGTGGTGCAGAGACTATCTGAGCAGTTTTTCTGTCCGACATCAGCATCAGCTCTGGGCTCAGTCTTAAACGCATACCAATCATTATTGGCAAGTTTGTTCTGGCCATCCATTGGATAGGAGAAGGTTATCAGATATCAGCCCTCACTGCTGTGTGAACCAAACCCTAAGGCAGTCTTTCTCTTAAAAAATAAGGGTCTTACTATAGACTTATCTATTGCATATCACAGATTCACACACAGTCCTTGGCAAAGACTGTTTGCTGATGAGACTGATAATCTCCATTGTAGTTCTAAAGATACATGGCCTAATCAACTTGTTGCAGGGTGCGATCTTGGTGTTTTGTCATGTTGACAGCAGAGGCAGACCAATATGTCACTGCCAACTCAATGGTCTACAAGAAACGATGGAGAAAAAACAGAGACACAGTAAGATTTGGATGAGTGCAAAACTGAAAAAATGTTTTTTGGGAATTTATGAGCACATTTATTTATGGGAGTATTTTACTACATAACCTGCCTCTATGTATTTATATCTTTAGCAGCATCACTATTAAATTTAATAGCCATTTTCTTTAATAGATGCTATTAAAATGTGTACTTCTATTATTGGTTGGTGTTTATGTACTGCACTTCCTTCCAACATGAAACTCAGAAGGAGTTTAAATATTGACCTATAATTAGAATATAGCAATCATGAAGATATAACAGTGAAGAACAACTTTCCAAAGCTACTTTCCCACATCAGTCTCTCTGGCAAGCTGATGTGTTATGTGCCTGTATCCTTGGGAGTTGAGAGGTTTCGGGGTAAAGGGAAGCTCAGGTTGAGCTCAGACCGCAGATAAATCAACTTCTACCCATATCCTCTTCTAACTCCTTTCCTGTCCTCCGAGACCTCCCAGTTTCCCTGGGTCCAACAGGGCCACAAGCAGCTGTATTAAAACAACATTAAATCATTTCCACCACTGGTCTAGATAAACAACTTTGCACAAGAACAACACTTCACCATGCCAATCTATAGAGCACACTGAAAAAATGCCTTCTGCAGAGGATTGGCAATGATACGGTTATTAAATTAACATTGATTTTCTCTTTTTTTTCCAAAACACACACACCAAAATAAAACAACCTGCCAGCTCATAGAGAAAGAATACATATGCATGTCTGTCCATACAATGATTGAAATGTTTGCAAGAGGAGCGAGGGTAAGAAACAAAATCCATGGAACCAAGACCAAGTAAAGCCAAGGAAGGTTCAAGGCAAGGACCAGAAAGCAGAACTGCTGCCGGACCACAGCTCAAAACAGCACAGCCTGATATCATTAGTTCCAAGGTCGACACCTCTCTCTTTCCTAATATGTTCACTAAAGGGTCCCCAGATCTTAAGGTTGGGCACTGGACAGAGAATACCGAATTTCTTCATGGTATAGACAGGAAATGTTTAGAGTTAACATGAATCTTTAACATTCCTTTCATTTTAAAATCATTTCATGTAACATTTACAGTAGTGTGACAGTTTGGTCTCAGTCTTGTCTCTCACTTGTCTTGGACTTGTGGGATATAGTACCCAGACTTGACCCAGTCTCGCACACTGCAGTCTTCAGACTTGTCCAAATCCAGATTTTTTTATTATTAAAAAAAAAGGATGTACAGGTGTACTGTGCACATTTCAGAAAAATGGATTCACTAAACCGTACTAAATGCTCTCATCTTATACTGCATAAAAGAAAGATTTCCACAGGAAACAGAAATCATTTTTCACAGATGGTTATACAAAGCATTTGCAGTATAATAGTTTCTGTATGTGATTTTGGACTTAGCATTATTTTCATGGGTCATAGACTAAAATGGTTTGTGGGCCTATTTGTGGTGGGACCACACAGAGTATAATTTATAGTATATTTGAATGAATTAGGTTTCATTTTTGGAACTTGGACAGACAAAGGATTTCTTACTGTAAATATGGTCGGTTCTCACTTATGTCTACATTCTCTTTTATTCTTCTCTGAAGTATTGAAAACTAAACTGAAAAATCGAAAACTAACAAAATAGTTTCAAGCACAAAGCTCCAAACAACAAGAAACAAATACTCTGTCTCTTATTTCCTTATAAATCCAACGATGACAGCCCCCAATAAGGTAACTTAAACATTAATCAACATTTACTGTAAAACATGCTTCCTCTTCCTCTCATGCCAAAGATGGCTCACTGTTTAGGAGAAAATAACAAACTTCCACCCTCTTCCCAATAGAAATAGCACATACATTATGCACCCAGATTCTGCATTAATAAATACATTAAATCTGACCAATAAAAAAAACATGGAGGAGGGAGAAAAAAAACAGACATGAAGAAAACCCAGTATGTTTGACTGTGCATTGATGAATCATCAGCTATTCCAGAACAATTCATGAAAACTAATATCCATGTTAATGTTCATGCACACAGCTTTCTCTTATGGGACATAGTGGATGAGTTTGTATGTGTGAAGTGCAAAAGTTAAAGCACTACCGGCCATTTGAAGTCAAAACATTGTCTTTGAAATAATGTAAAAATCCTTTATTAATATTTATGATTAATATTGAATATTTCAGCAAATATGTTTTGTTTGATCTGAGATTCCACGCAAAAACTGTTGCAGGACTTGCTGCTGAAATGAATTAAAAGATAATGCAGTTTGTGGTCAAGTAGCTTGCCAGAACCTCCTGAAGATGTAGCCACATGTGGGCCACACAAGGGGGCAGATTACACAACACATAAAATGATTAAAATGATTAGGATCACTAATAATACTTGTCTACAGTTGCAAAAGACAATGTGACATTTTATTTTCAGTTTTAGGCAATTCTGTTCCTCTTTCATTTAAGTCCATGTTTAGTTTGTGTGTGTCTGTATGTCACCTATAATCTTGGTGGGATCGAGGGCCAATGTGGCATTGATTGTTTGCAACACTGAGCTTTCCTGATAAGCCCCATCCCTCACCCAAAATCCCTTCCAATGAGAAGCAGACCTGACTCGGCATCAGTTGTGGTGTAACGGCTTTCAGTGATTTTATTCTTAACCCCAGAGCTTTTTTTGAAACCTCCAGGGGGCATTGGAAAATGAAATGCAAGTGCTGTGGAAACCATGTCTTCATCCCACTCATTGCCCTGGTTAAGGGACAATAGATATTGTTTGGTGAAGAAGCACATCTCACTTAGCTAAATTGAGCGTGTCTCATCCCTCAATACCTACTGTTCTCATGGGGAAAATGAACTCCACCAGGTGCTATGTGGGATCTTTAGAGTCTCAAGAATTTTCTGAACTTTTTTCCCCCCACCCTGCATTCCTGCTATAGGAGTGGAGATTGGTCAGACATGCCTGGATAGCCTTGGTCAACACCTCACCAGCAACAATCCATGTCTCAGACTCAGGTCCGTCTTTCACACTTTCTGAGGTGTGCACCGGTATTTTCTGATGAGTCATTTGACACACCTCTGGCATAAGTCTGCTCACAAGTACGGCAAATAATCTCACTCTATTAAGCATCACATTTTCGAGAATTTGGATGGAGGGCAAATTGTCCAGATGGCCCTAACTCAGCAGTAGCCATATTAGCTTTCAAAATGTCCCGGCTCAGTCCTGAGTTACCATTTACCTGGGGCAGCAGGGCACTTCCCTTTTGATTCCTGCACAGTTGCTCTGATCTGTCAAGCAGAAAAATAACCAGAGGCTACTTCAAAGGCCAGGTCTCCTCACAGCGACTGAGTCCAAAATCCTACAGCCTTCATGCAAGGAGCCAAAGCTAAAAGGCGTCTTTATAAGAAAATTGGTTTCATTAAGATCACTGGAATCCTTTGAGGGTCAGTGGAAAAAAGAAAACACATGTTGACAAGCACAAACGTCTGCACCTTCTTATAAACATCAAGCTCAATATGCTTCACAATGCCTTTATGACTGGGTTTTTTTTTTTTTCCATTTCGTAAGACAGCACACAATGGACAGAATGCAGGTACTCAAAAAGCGACTGCACAAGTCTATGGCTGTCGAAGTTTCGTGAACAACTAGACCCTGTTCCGACACCAGCGACCAGCATAAGTGGTTTCTGTATTGGTGAAAGTTACCCCATGCAGTAAAATTTTATCTTAAGAGGTGTTTTACAGTCTCCACAGGGAGGCAGAGAGGAAAAGGATCCATTTATTTTTGCCTACTGTGAAAGTACATACACTGCAGTAAAGTGGCAAAAATACTAGTTGTTCTACATCTAGAATCATCCATAAAGCTCTATTTACCTTTCAGAGGAACTTGCACTTTAAAATAGAAAATTGTATGACTACCAAACCAAACAAAGGTCAAACTGATAAAAAAAGATTATACTATATTTCACAAAGAAGTAGTAGTAGTAGTAGTAGTAGTAGTAGTAGTAGTAGTATAGTTCAGTATATAGGACATAGGATAGAAGAGATCAAAGGAACAAAAGACAGATTCAAAAGCCCTTAATTTAAGGGGCTAATTTCAAAACACTTAAAGCTGGAATGTGAAATTATGGGTCAGCTGCTTATTCACACCCTTCAGGTTGGCCTGGAAAAGCTCTCCAGCTGTAACTTGGCTGCTGTAACACACCCAAACCCTGTCAAGTTGATATCGGCGCATGGAAATTATTAGACACTGTACATATAAGAGGAGATGGGAGAACTCCAACGGGGAGGCATTTTATCACAGTCGAGGCCCCGGACCTGCTGTGGTTATTCTCTTCTAAGGTTGGGGGTGGGGGGGTGGGGGGGGGTGGGGGGGGGGGGGGGGGGGGGGGGGGGGGGGGGTAACCAATCTCATCAAGCAGTTCTTTATCTGGCTGGGGATCAAACCCACAGGAGTGTGCTGTAATTTCTTAGCATGGCTTTGACAAGCATTTCCGTGCGGTTTGGTCCAGCTCTGTAAAGTGCTGCAACTCCTATACTATGTGAAATGCCAATACACTATACAGGACAGAGCTATAAAGGTTGCTAGGAGTGAGTGGGAAATGATGAGGTGTTTTAACACCACATGAGGTGACGTCTTAGGTAATTTGACCACTATCATGTTCAAGCTCTTTTCCACTAGGTCCAAGTTAGATGCTTCGTCATCAAAAGCACACAGTGAGAGGGATTTTAGCTCACAGCAGCAGGTCTTGTAGATAATAGGTTTCAGTTAGGCTAGCCCTCCATCATTGCTCATAGGGCTCCATGTGGCTCGCTTTTCAGAAGAAGTGAAGACATTAAAGTCATCTGTCTCGGTCTTCATGGATGCATTTTGGAGGATGGTGGGGTTATGAGTTTGGCTCGTGTTACCTGGCTCTGCTGGAGCTGACCTGAGTGGGACCTACAGATTAAGGAACCATCTGGGAGCTGCAACCTGAGCTCAGGAGAGGAGGAACAGCAGGGTCTGGCCAAGACACCACTTTCACTTATTTACAGTGATGTGCATGCATATTATATATACACACAGACAAATCAGCTTACACTGTTGCTCAAAAGAACTTAAACTGCCTTTTAAAGAGGGGATGCTATTCAAAATGATAATTCACATCTACCATTTCTTTGGCACACAACTACCCAGCCGCAGAAACCACAGAGCTGTGGCTGTAATGTCATCAATCTGTCCAGCTCCAGTGACAGAGACAAATGAATTCATTGGCACAGACTTTGTGAAGCCAAAGAGGTTCATATATTATATAAAATCACCTGATTGTTGTCATATTCTACCCTTCAACCCTTCAATCTGTTCAGTTTCTTCTCACTCACATGGTGAGGTTAGTCTTTCAATTCATACCCAGTTAGAGGGGACAGCAGTCAAAGTTCACTGAACAAACCAAGCCATCTTGGTGAAAAGAAATTCCTCTTTAAGTGGATACATAAGTTGATGAAGAAAAATCAGTTTTAATTTTAAAATAATGGAGAGATTTGGTCCCAAAGAGGATTTAAGAGGATTTGGCTCTCACTAATTCATTTCCTATTTGAAGAGGCCCAATCCATATTTCATACGAAAAGGATGTCGACCTACACCACTGTAAATTTTTCAGTAAAACACTCCAACGATTGAGATTTCCCAAAAGTACAATGAATACAGTGCCTCATCCATTCATGTTACAATTCTGAGGTCAGCACAAGTGCAGGAGGAAAATCCTTAGATTTGTAAAACAACCCCGGTTTATGAAAAATAATCTGCCTGTTCTGAAGGCTGCATGACAGAGCAGGTGACATAGCAAGGTCCAACCACTAGGAGCGCCGTCGCGCTCAATAGGGCAGAGTGCCACCGCTTGTGAGAGGGAGAAAAAAGACTGACGACGGTGAGACGCGTGTACGGCCGGTAGAAGAAAGTTGTGTTGCTACTTTGTAACAGTTGATCTGCCGTTTGTGGTTCAGTGTGCGTCCAGAGAAACGTAAGTTACATTGTTTATTCGCTGGACGGATGTTGCATTGTTGTTATATTTATCGGTATATATCTGTTAACTGAGGTTATATTTGGGGCTCTAGTGTGTATTTCTAGCGGTGTTAGCTTCCATTGCTAACGTAAATGCTACTGACCGTTCCTTTGTCAGTCAGTTAAATGTGTGATGTTAGTAATTATATACGTATGTGATTCCTTCTCTATAGGATGTTTCATATTCCCATGTTAAGGATAATTACATTATATCATTACTTTGGATTGTGTGCTATAGCCAAGCTTATTGTGAATTGTTTATTAATGGCTTTATTGTTTGGTTTATTTCAGAACCACACACACACACCCACAAACCCCCACCTTCAACACCACTGTAGGCTGTCTCCACCAATAAAGCACCATAACGAGGAATGATTGTCTCCTGCTTCATTCTTCGCTAAGTCTTGGGGGAACTTTATAGACTGCGTTCTAACCAACGCATACACTGCGATTACAAACCAGAGAAGCCAGTCTACTGACTTAAGCCCCCGCAACAAATGGTCCTTCGAGCCGGATTAGGTAATTACAGAGTAAAATGGCTCATGTTCCCCCAAGTGAAGACGTACGTCCACGCCGACAAGTGCGCCAACCAAGATGGATGGAAGATTATGAAGGGTACACTCTCCCACAGGCCGTGAGGTACCCACCACGCACCTCTGCTGCGATAGAGGAGACCGACTGGAGTAGAAGTAGAGAGGGATTTGCCGAGACGACACCCCTCACCCAGCGCTCACTACAGCATACTCATTATCCTGCTGAGTTAACAGAGACACTTCCCAGTCACATCGGAGCCGCAGCACCTGTGTATGTGAGTACGCCACGGCCATATCAGGGCCCACCTGTAATGATGGATGTGATGCAACAAATACAAGAGGATAACAGGAGGTTGCAGCTGATGGTGAGGGATATGAGACGTCAGATGGACAGGAGCGGTGCAGCACCTCCCAGTCTACAGCATGCTCAGCTGGACCATCCTCACCCTATCAGAAGAGAGGGCATGAGGCCGCCACCAGCACAACCCCCCATGCCGTATCCACCACCTGGAACACGTCATCCACAGCCAGGAGACCAGGACAGCCGGCCACTGCCACAACCCCCCTTGCAGGCAGCACCACCGCTTCCACCTAGGGAGCTACCCCGCCCGCCCGCAGTACAAGACAGGAATATAGCGGACGATGAGTGGCCGCTGCCTCCCCCACCAGTAGCCTTCTCCAACGAGGACTATGAGCTGCCAAGAGTCCAGCCTACACCCTTAGGGCAACCTGCTGATGTTGTGGAGAACCTCAGAGAACGTCTGCAGCAGTTGGAAGCACGTCTGTCATCAGCCCCATCCATGCGGTCAGAACCACAATATGATAGTGTGCTGCATTCAGTTGCATCCCCACGACCCCCACGACGGCTAACCTCAGCAGTGCCACTGCCGAACAGTAACGAGAGGACATACAGGGGCCCTGCGCCGTCGATCCCCAAGTTCACACGAGGTGACCCCAGAGAGTTTTCCAGACTCAAACTCGCACTTGACAACATTCTTCCTGCTGACGCGACGGAGATGTTCAAGTACCAAGTGCTCTGTGACCACCTCAAGTTTGAAGAGGCTCTTCTGATAGCTGATTCATATAGCAACTCCTTATTCCCCTACTCTGACACTATGGCTTCCTTGACCAAACACTATGGTCAGCCCCACCAGCTGTCTCTACAGCGCATTGCAGAGCTCATGGAGGAGCCCACTATCCGCGCTGGTGACACTGTAGCATTCAGGAGGTTTGCTCTGAGAGTCCGAGCTCTAGTTGGGATGCTGGAGCAGCTCGGTGAAGACGGGCGCATAGAGTTAAAGTGTGGGTCTCATGTGGCCAGATTAATGAAGAAGCTTCCACAGGATCTCCGCGCCACCTTCCGGCGCCACATTCACTCCTGGAAAGCGGGAATCCCGTCTTTGATGGACTTCGCGGAGTGGCTTGACTACGAGCTGGAAATCCAGGAGGATGGAGACCGGTTCGACAAGATAGAGGATGTCCAGAGAGGGAGAAGCGGGGTGAGGAAGGAGTGCGACAAGGACAAGAAAGCCCCTAGGAAGACCATGAACGTGCTGCACGGTGCCGCCCAGGATACAACCCCCCAAACAGGTCAAGCTGAAGTCACAGATCACCAAGAGACCCTGGACAAGCCCAAAGCCTACTGCCCCTACTGCAGCAATACGCAGCACTTCCTGGACCAGTGCTTGAACTTCAAGCAATTAACCAAGGAGCAGAAGACAACCTGGGTGAAGGCCAACAATCGCTGCTGGCGTTGCGGCCGGCACCATCAGGCCGCCCAGTGCAGGTTGAGAGTCCTATGCAAGATGTGCAAGGGGAAGCACCTCGAGGCCTTGCATGAGGTGAATCTCCGACCTGGCAAGAATGAGCGCACTACAGGGAACGGCACTGGTGCAGAGTGGAAGTCAGCCACAGATGTTTTGTACCTGGATCGTCGTGCTGGCTGCAATCAGGTCCTTTTGAAGGTCAGTAAGGTGCTACTGCGCAATGGCGAGCACACCCTGGAGACATACGCCATATTAGATGATGGCTCTGAGAGGACGATCCTCCTCCAGGAGGCTGTTCAGAGGCTGCAACTTCAGGGAACTCCGGAGAGCCTCACCCTGAGAACAGTTCGGCAGGACGTGAGAACACTACATGGTTCATCGGTGACGTTCAAGATCTCTCCGACCGGGCAGCCAACAAAGACATTCACCATTGAGAAAGCCTTCACTGCAGGTGGACTAGGCCTTGCTGAACACTCTTACCCAGTGAAGGGACTTCAGCGCAGATATAAGCATCTCAAGATGCTCCCCCTGCAGCCCTTCACAGACGTCCAACCACTCCTCTTGATAGGCTCTGACTGTCCGCACCTGGTGACCCCTATCGAACCTGTCCGTCTCGGCCCGCCCGGGGGCCCAGCTGCGGTGAAGACCAGGCTTGGTTGGACACTGCAAGGACCAGTCAAGTCTCTCCAACAAAGTAACCGCTCACAGCAGTGTCTGTTTGTGTCTACCACCTCTCCTGCGGCTGAGCTCTTCAATCAAGTAGAAAAGCTCTGGCAACTGGACACCCTGCCATACAGAAATGAGAAGCTGGTGACTAGGTCACGGAGAGACCAAGAAGCCATGAACCTTCTAGAGGCAAAGACGAAAAGAGTGGAGGTGGATGGAGTCCTCAGGTACGCCACCCCACTGTTACGAGTGAGTAACATGCCTGTACTCACAGCACAGCCTGAAGCGGTACTCCCGAGCCTACGCAGCATGGAGAGGCGTCTTGACAGAGACCCAGTAAAGGCAGAGGCATATCAGGCAGAGATCACGAAGCTGAAGAAAGCTGGCTACGCATCCCAAGTCAGCCAGGAGCAGGTGAAGACTTCCAAGGAATCATGGTTTATTCCCCATCACCTGGTGACACACAACGGTAAACATCGGATCGTGTTCAACTGTTCCTACACCTATAAAGATAAGAACCTCAACGAGTTACTGTTGTCTGGCCCTAACCTGGGTGCATCTCTCCTGGGTGTCCTGCTGCGGTTCAGGGAACATTCAGTTGCTGTCAGCAGTGACATAAAGGGAATGTTCCACCAGGTGAGGTTGCTGCCCGAAGATCGCCCTCTGCTGCGCTTCCTCTGGCGCGACCTACAGCGAGACTCCCAACCTAGAGCGTACGAGTGGCAGGTTCTTCCCTTTGGGACCACCTGTTCCCCCTGCTGCGCCATATACGCACTACAGAGGCACGTACACGACCACACCCACCCTGGGGATGCAGTGCGCGAGTCTATCGAGAACCACTTTTATGTGGACAACTGGCTGCAGAGCTTCCCTACTCCAGATATGGCCAAAGACGTCACAGACAAGCTGAGGGGGCTGTTATTGGAGGGAGGCTTCGAGCTGCGGCAGTGGGCCAGCAACATGCCAGAGGTCATCGGCCATCTGCCTAAGGAGATTAGGTCAGAGAGTAGTGAACAGTTGCTCAACCACAGAGACATGGACCCACAAGAACCTGCCCTGGGACTGCGGTGGTTATGCCACTCGGATACGCTGCAGTATAAGTCAAGGTTGCTGGAGCGCTCCCCTGCCACCATGAGGAACATCTACCAAGTACTGGCCAGCCAATACGACCCCATAGGGTTCCTCACGCCCTATACTACAAGGGCCAAAGTTCTTGTCCAGCAATTATGGGACAAGAAGCGGGAGTGGGATGACCCTCTGCTACCAGGTGACCTGCTCACAGCATGGCAAGACTGGGAGAACGAGTTACGGTACCTGGACAATATCAGACTGCCTCGCTGCTACGTCAGTCCAGCCATGGACCATGCAGCCAATCAGCGGGAAGTCCACATCTTCTGTGATGCATCTCAATGTGCGTATGGCAGTGTGGGATATCTACGCACAGAAGACGCAGAGGGGCATGTGGAGGTGGCTTTCCTGACAGCTCGGTCCCGAGTGGCCCCCAAGCGGCAGCTCTCTATGCCGCGGTTGGAGCTGTGCGCCGCGCTCACGGGCGCACAGCTTGCAAACGTGCTAACCCGAGAGCTCACAGCGGAAATATCCAGAGTGGTCATGTGGACAGACTCCACAACTGTTCTTGCTTGGATCCAGTCGGACTCATGTCGCTTTAAGGTGTTTGCAGGAACCCGTATTGCTGAAATACAAGAGTTGACAGATAGCCATGCCTGGCGCTACGTGGAGACATCAGAGAACCCGGCAGACGATCTCACCGGGGAAAATCGCTGGAGCATCTCTCAGGTGAGAATCGTTGGATCCATGGGCCCCCGTTCCTGCAGCTGCCACCTGACCAGTGGCCAGTGCACCCAGTCACAACGAGTGAAGACATCGCTGAGGAACTTCGAAGGCCCACCACCTGCCTGGTTAGCACGGTAACCAGCACCCACCATGTCTTACCTGATGCTCAGCAGTTCGGCACCTTCAGTGAGCTGGTGAAGGCGACCGCGGGGTACCTTCATGGGACGGCTGCTGATACTACGGGGACCCCTACAGCAGAGAAGTTCAAGGAGGCAGAACTCAGCATCCTGCAGTCCACCCAAAGAGACAGCTTCCCTGAAGAAGTCCAGTGTTTGGCAGCGGGGAAACAAGTCCCTTCCTCCAGCTGCTTAATCACCCTGGCTCCAGAATATGATGCATCAGTCCAGCTGATACGAGTAGGAGGTCGACTGCGGCGTTGTCAGGATCTGGAGGACGATGTGATCCACCCTGTAGTCCTTGACCCGAGACATGCTGTGACCAAGCTGCTCATCCGACAAGCTGACCGAGATCTGAAACACCCTGGTGCAGAGCGACTCTTTGCGGAGCTGAGGAGGAAGTTCTGGATCCTTCGTGGCCGTGAGGCCATAAGAAGAGAGCAGCGCTCATGTCCCGAGTGTCAAAGATGGAGGGCCCAACCTGTCAACCCCAAGATGGCAGACTTGCCCCCTGCACGGCTCAGGCTACACCAACCAGCCTTCTACTCTACGGGGATTGATTGTTTTGGTCCAATGCAGGTTAAAGTCGGCCGACGGAATGAGAAACGTTGGGGCTTGCTCTTTAAATGCCTCACAACGAGAGCAGTCCATATTGAAGTGCTGTCCAGCATCAATACGGACTCCTTCCTGATGGCCCTGAGAAGGTTCATATCCCGTCGCGGGAGACCAGCAGAGCTGCTCTCGGACCAGGGCACAAATTTCAGAGGTGGAGATAGGGAACTACACGAAGCATTCCAAACCCTACATCCTTCTCTCCAAGCCCAGTTGGCAGAGTACCAGATCGAGTTTCGCTTCAACCCGCCAAGCGCCCCCCATTTTGGTGGCTCTTGGGAGCGGGAAATCAGGTCTATCAAGGCTGCTCTGACTGCTACTCTGGGCTCACAAGTTGTCAGCGGAGAAGTGCTGACCACCGTCCTGATTGAGGTTGAGGGTATCCTCAATTCCAAACCCCTCGGCTATGTATCATCCGACATAGCAGACCCGGACCCAGTCACCCCCAATCTGTTGCTGATGGGGCGGCTAGACCCTTCGCTACCTCAGGCAATATATCATGACTCAGAGCTGCTCAGCAGGCGTCAATGGAGGGCCTGTCAAGTGCTGTCTGATCGCTTCTGGATGCGGTTCCTGCGCCACTATCTACCCACATTACAAACCCGGTCCAAGTGGCAGTCGGACACATCCCCTCTTCAGCTGGATACGATCGTGATGATTGTCGATCCGCAACTGCCCAGATCATCGTGGCCTGTTGGGAAAATCGAGAAGGTGTTCCCTGGGGCCGATGGTCTGATTCGCACAGCGGAGGTCAAAGTTCGGGACCGCACCTATGTCCGACCTGTGAGCCGTCTTATCAGACTTCCTGCTGTACCAGAGGAGAATGGACAATAATAGACTGCAAATTTGCTGGAGCAAATTTGGGGGCGGCTGTTCTGAAGGCTGCATGACAGAGCAGGTGACATAGCAAGGTCCAACCACTAGGAGCGCCGTCGCGCTCAATAGGGCAGAGTGCCACCGCTTGTGAGAGGGAGAAAAAAGACTGACGACGGTGAGACGCGTGTACGGCCGGTAGAAGAAAGTTGTGTTGCTACTTTGTAACAGTTGATCTGCCGTTTGTGGTTCAGTGTGCGTCCAGAGAAACGTAAGTTACATTGTTTATTCGCTGGACGGATGTTGCATTGTTGTTATATTTATCGGTATATATCTGTTAACTGAGGTTATATTTGGGGCTCTAGTGTGTATTTCTAGCGGTGTTAGCTTCCATTGCTAACGTAAATGCTACTGACCGTTCCTTTGTCAGTCAGTTAAATGTGTGATGTTAGTAATTATATACGTATGTGATTCCTTCTCTATAGGATGTTTCATATTCCCATGTTAAGGATAATTACATTATATCATTACTTTGGATTGTGTGCTATAGCCAAGCTTATTGTGAATTGTTTCTTAATGGCTTTATTGTTTGGTTTATTTCAGAACCACACACACACACCCACAAACCCCCACCTTCAACACCACTGTAGGCTGTCTCCACCAATAAAGCACCATAACGAGGAATGATTGTCTCCTGCTTCATTCTTCGCTAAGTCTTGGGGGAACTTTATAGACTGCGTTCTAACCAACGCATACACTGCGATTACAAACCAGAGAAGCCAGTCTACTGACTTAAGCCCCCGCAACACTGCCTTTAACCGCATTAGCTGCATTTCACAATAGTATTCCTGGAATTTGTAATGAAGGCTGAACCATCCAAATTATGACAAACAGCCACACATGACTAACATCCCAAGGTCCAGATGTGAAATACAGTAGGCACGATGTTGCTATGGTTGTTTTCTGACCCTTTGATCTGTAACAATGAAGTGCATCTGCTGGAAATTTTGCCAAGATATTATCCCCTGTACAGCCATGGGGGATGAGAACCAAACATTGTCTAACTGTATTCATGTAATGTATGAGATTTCGGCAGTGGTTGATTCATCTTTAATGAACCACATCAGGACTTATCCACTGGCTACAGTTCTTTCACCTCCAATTTGACAACCACTACACAATCTCAGTTTGACTTTGCCTTGCTGATGTTCTTCAAAAGTCCTCTTGTAGATTTCCACTGCAGCAGCTCCCTCCTGAAAGTTCCATGAGAAGCTCAAAAGACGGCCTTAGGTCCCTGTGGTGGCAGTCCTAATCAGTGTGTTGCACACAGGAGAGGGCCAGAGGAAGGCCTGGTTTCCATCTGAGAAAACAATAATGGCTCCTAATGCCATCCTCGGGACCCATGTCCTGTCAGACAACACACGCTGATAGATCAATTTATAGAAATGACTCTCATTTAGAAACAGGGCTTTCATGTCTCCATTAAAAAGGCCCCTTCCCTACAGCAAATGTCAAAGCCAATAAGCACTTGTTTAAAGATCATATACAGAAAATATACACCGTGTCTCTGCATGTCGGAGAATACCTCCGATATGAAGACATAGGAACGATTACACAGAGCTGACACAATGTGCCATAACCGCACTAAATGCATTAAAATAGCTCCTTTTAAAAAAATCACTGTCATATTTTCCCCTTTGCGCCACGGCTGTCTGTCGGTCTCTTGTGTCTAAGCAATGGAGCTCTCCTCAAGAATCTGCCCACCCATCAGCAGCCCACATGAGGCAGACAACCCACCAGCAACAGCCATGGACTTGTCTCCAGGCAGTCAGAAGTGATTGGGCTCCATCTCCCTTATAAAATGCCTGTAATAATGACAGCCCCATGCTCCACACGTCGCCATAAGCACAGGCCTCACAGCTGCTGCGCTCAAACAAGCTCACCAAAAACATGAGATCAGCATACCATCTGCTAGTTGTGTCTCCTCCAGATCATTAATCAAACTCCCTATCGCCGCATTGATGCTGTAGGAGACATTATTCCCACCACATCATTAGAAGCACAGGGGCCCACACTGTTCTAGATATGACATCACTGTTTAAAAGAATGTGTGTGATGCAGTGAGAAGCATTTTGTGTTATCAGCAATGACCGCGTAAATCATTTAGAATAAAGCATTAAAAGTAACAGCATCTACAGGAATTTCACTTCACACATTTGAGAATTCAAATGCCATTTATTGGGTGTAAATAAGGACAGGGTAACGTAAACATTTCTGTCATTGACTGTTACACAATACAAGATTATTTTAACAGCACAAAGACAGAACAGAGTTCAAAACTTGACATTTTGAAACACCCAAGAAAATATAAAAACCTCCCCCCTCCTATTTTGGTTTTGGCGGTACCCGATGGGGCCGCCAGCCATCGTCACAGCATTATGACAGAACACCGACACACGAACACCCCAAGCAATGACTGCCATTCTTGTACCCATGCTGTGCCATCCCAGAACAACACCACTAACCTCAGACCTCCAAAGTGAGGTCGTGGGTGGAATTTAATAACAGGGGAATGTTTTCTGCAATAAGATGTTTTACCCTCATTATGATACAATGTAACATGAAAGCTGGTTTGGCACAGCAAGGCCAGGTGTTAAAATATTCATGCTCTACATCCCAATGAGAAATCTACCTCTAATGCTACATGAACAAAAATTCTAATGCTCCGACCGGGATATTTTATCATATGCTCCAAAGAAAGTTCCTCCATATTATTTTAATTAAAGGAGTTACATGGTTGTAGTTCTGAGTGGCGGTTGGATATGGACCACCAGCATATACAACACCAAAATATAAATACAAGGCATATTTTTCCTCACAAAGGACCGCTGCTTGTCAAAAGCAATAAATCAATAACAAACTTGGCGTCCATCTGCTTCTTTGAAAGTCATCCACAACAAATGATGCATGACCACCCAACGACTACCCTACAGCAGGTCAGACCAAAATAGTGTTGTTATATTTTAGTGAGGTTTTTTGTTGTTGTCTTGGTTCTTTACAGGCAAAGGTTTGACATAGCACACCTAGCAAGGATGGTTTGCCCCGGGTAATTCTAATATGGATATTTATCAAAACTGTTGCTGGTTTATAGAGTGATTCCAAGTCCAGATTGTGTATTGATTTATGGCGCTGAGATTTTAGGACAAGTAGCAACCTTGTTCCGCCAGCAGCTGAAAAGAAGAGGCCTATGGGCCTCAGCTAAGGGGCTAAATGTCAAAAAACCAGCGCTACCTCCCTCCCACCCATGTGAAAACCATCCCCTAGGTTTGGAAGTGTCTCGGTTAAAGTAATGGAAGGAAATAAAGAAAGCCAGTATTGTTAAGAAAAACAAAACTTGCTTTTTCCCTCCTTGTCAGAGATTCCTCTGTGTGAATTACTATCTGGTTGTTAGTCATTAATTACGCATAACTGGAAATTTCTGAAAAATGTCAACCATTTCCTCTGATAAATGTCCGTGTTGTCCAGCCGTTGAATAAATGGTCCTCTTTACCAGCTGGGATCCATACTATGGATTTCTTTAGCATGTTTTAGACAAGATGTATATCATTTGAGGACATCTTTGTGTTGGCTCATACATTTCAGCTTCTTAATTCCTGAATGCTTTTTTTTTTCCATGTCACAAAGCTCCCTGCCTTTCAGATTTTTAACTTACATAGCTCCAGTTGCAGCTTTGTACTGTAATCTGCACCTATTAGTGTTATCAGATTGAGGAAACTGGATCATTACATCATCCATAATAAGTCTGCACACAAATGATCTCTGGCTGCTTAGCCTTCTCCAAAATATATAGTCTATATTTGTTTAGTTTTTTTTGTACTTGGACGTCTTTCTGAAAGCACAGCTCAAAGGTGAATGAATATGGGACTTCAATTCAGAAACATGTGTCTAATGAGATGCTCATGCTGTTCTGTTTATGTGTGCCAGACAAACTATAGTTGTCAATGTGTTACAGTGATTGCAACTTAGTAAGTCAATGGTTTATGCCTTTCGCAGTTTATCCTTGGCATCTTTCTGGGGTAAAAATCGCTTAACGCAGCTTTCATTTCCAGGGGGTCCAGTTTAGCTTTTCTTCTAGAATTCTTTATTTGTAACATTCTCAGCATTTAATATTGTTAATTTCAGTATACAAACATACTAGTAAAGTATTAACAACAACTTCAACTAATGTTTTTGTCGAAGAGAGAGAAAGAGTAGAGTATATGTGGCTTTGGGAGCAACAGGGGTGTTCAGAAGCTGTCATGTGCCATTCAATGAAACATCTGTGATGGGAGGTGCCGGTTTGATAAACTCAATGACCCAACTTGCCTGCATGTTCTCTAACCTCAAACACAGGCCGCTATATAAGCCTACATTAGCGACTTAACTGCACAAGAGATTGTCTACATTAGATCCTGTGTCAGCTAAAATCTGTTTAATGTAACTTTTTGAAAAAAAAAAAAAAAAAGTAATTGGTTTTAATGATGTTTTCAGATAAATGCTAACGTGTTCTTTAGTCCTTATCGGTTACCGGAAGATTTTGTTTAGAATTCCCATATGGGAAACCAATTGAGGCCAGCTCACTCTCTAGAGGGTTGAGTGGACCTCTGAGACGGCAGGAGCAATGTCCTTGAAGGCCTTTTGTGGCTGTCCTGCTTCACGTTGCTTTATGAGAAAGTACACGCTGTTGTCTTTATGCAGCCTTCCAAACTTTTAACACCACTTTTGCTGCGGTTCTCCAACTGAGCCTTTAAAAGTGGGAGCCAGCCTTGACGGTAATCCTGGGAGTAAAAAGTACATCATAGGCACAGACGTGACTGAAAGGTGCAGGGGGATGGGGAAGGATGTGTTCTTTTGCTTCTTTACCAGCTGCTGCCAGCTCTGATGAATGACTGCTCAATGTTTTCTTGGGCTTGTTAGTTCATCTCAGAATTAACAATGACAGGCATGCAAGAAAATTTCTTATTTGTGCAGTTTACAGAGTAATGGAATCTGGTTATAAAAAAAAGACAAGATTTAACTTAAATAAACACTTAATCAGATTTACTTCCAATTCTTTCCCTATTCTGATTGATATATCTGTTATTCCATGTAAAAGAAAAAGCAGTTAAAGTACCTCGGTGTGGAGAGGTGAGATTAAGAAGCCACAAATCTCAGGCCGTAAATCCCAGCAGGGGGACAGTAGAAGACAGGCGGTAACTAAAAGACTGTGTTAAGAACAACATCAATGAAAAACACCTGTTATTCCAAGTTTGAAACCAGACCGCAACAGAAGAACAAAGTGGCATGATGGGAACACCTCTCTCAACTACTCCACTCTGCCGTTTGAAAAGATCCTGCTCTCAGAATTTACTGCTTTTATGACAATATGCTCACTGTTTAATAAGCCCTGCAGAAACATCTGGATCCACTGCCTGTCCATAAACAGCTGATGACACAGTGACTTAGCTCTATTTGCCTTGATGATGGCAGGGGATGAATTTTGTGCAGTACGGACCATTATCACCAAGTCATATGTGCAACAAAAGATGGATTTCTCTCTTATAAATATTCCCCTGACAGGCTTTCCAAAACCGACTGCCTGCCAAGACTCATTTGCTAGATTAGTCCCTTAAGTGGATAAGTTGTAGTGGTCATTTGATCTACACAAATTGTAAACAAAGGCAAATTTGAAACAGCGTTGTGTGAACACAAAGCTTGGAGAAATCCGAGCGAAGCAAATTAATGGCTACATTAAACTGAAGATACAATATTTATATGGTACAATCCCTGCTGCTGTGAACTCTGCATTATTTACACTGCGGAGTGATATGCCAGTAAATTCACAGCGAAATTAGAACAACTCTGCTAAATCAAGTAAGTGCAAACCACGAGGAGAGCGAACTTACCCATGCACATAACGTTTTAATAAGTGAGTCATACTGTGTTCTCTGATTATGAACAACTTGAAAACCAAAATCATGAGAGACAGAAGATTTGAAAAATAATCTCTATGTCATACCGCCTCACAAAAACTGAACTATTAGGTGATGTTAACAAGAGTCGACTCTTTGAAACTGGCCACAATTTATCACAACTGGAGTTCATCAGAATCTGCTGATCTTAACCCTGGGGCTTTTCATAATGAGCCCAAACCAGCCAACCAGAAATTAAACAAACCTAGCAAACATTTGGTGGAGTCCACCAAGAAATCGGCCAAATTCAGAACAACCCAGCGGGGCATTACAGGCAGTTCCTGTATTTATTTGGACCCGACTGCACCAAAAGAACCATGATAATCTGACAAATAAATAAAAGAGATGGAAATTGAACACACCTGTTAATATATTTCCCCCTCCCTGCTGACTGTTAATATGGCTCAGCCTCAAATATCCCATGTATAATTCCTGTGTAAAAAAACAACAGACGCTGGCGTTTTCAATTTGAAATGATTATTTTTGTAGCCGTTGGAATACAAAAAGGCTGCAGGTGAAGCGGCACGAATTCACGCGACTGCCATGGATTTGGACAGACAATGAGAAACAGTGACAGGTTTGAAGTGCAGAGTCACCCTGTCACATGAAGGGAAAATAAGAGTTACATCGCTCTCTTTGACATAAAGTTAATAGCCTTCCTGCTCACATCAATGTTGGAGGTCTCCTGCTTGCCCAGGGTTCTCCTGTTTCAATCTATTACACTGCAACATTTGCAAGGTTTGCAGAAACAGAAACACCATTAATGGGGTTATGATTTCCTTAATGCTAGAATGCAGAGCTCCAGCTATGAACTGCCAGTATTTCAACAGCTACATGATCCCTGTAAAATTAGAAAATTAGCCCATACATTTTAGTAATCCAATGAAAGGATTACCTTATCCCATAGCAATGTTAGCAGCGTTGATGAACACAGAGCCCTTAAGACCACCTAATACACTTTTCAAAACACAGGTGCTGTGATAAGAGTTCATAGTTTCCTCTGATACTGACCCTATTTTTGCCTTAGGTAGATGGTGACCATGCCACTGTTGGTCAGTATTCCATGTAGTGTTATAAGTAATTCAACTTTGAAGATATCATAAAATTACCAGGAGTTAAACCAAAATGAGAGACAGACTAAAGAAAGCAATATGTCCTGTTGAGATCTGTAAGTATGTAGGGTATAAAGCACTTAATTTTGGTTGGCCTTCAAAAAATTTGGAGCAAGTGACATCCATCCCACTTCCTCTGGATTTCCACCCTTGCTATGCTGTGCATCACTTCCCATCTTCCCCTTTTCATCTCTCTCTCTCTCCATCTGACTTCCTTTAATCTAGGCCTGCACGATTTGAGGAAAGATGACACTGCTCAGTTTTGCGATGACGATACTACTTGCGTTAAAAAAAAAAAATAAATAAATATTGAGGTGTGCATACACAGTTTTGCTGAGCAAAGCTGAACGGAGAACACAGACAAAGGTCAGTCATCTTGGTCAGTAATGCTGCTGAAAAAGGGGGGTTTGTTTGTTGTCTCAGGCTGTAGTTATAAATTTGACTTAAGTTTGTGGCGAATGAAGCTGCAGTCTACACACGGAAAGTTTTCCTTTTAGCTTGTTCACTATTAGCTTAACGCTAGCGTGCTACGCTCATGGAAAACAAACCGCAGTGGATGGAGAAGTTGAAAATGTGTCTTTTCTACATGTTTAACAGGTGGAGTGATGGAGGATGCCAAATGCTTTTTTTTTTTTTTTTTCTTTCAAAAAGGTTATGATGACACTCAAAGAGCCTCAACTGTAGTTGTTGTCAGCTCTGGTAAAAAGTTCACTCCTCACTGGTCTCTGCTTCTGTGCTGTCTGTTGTGTGTGTGTGTGTGTGTGTGTGTGTGTGTGTGTGTGTGTGTGTGTGTGTGTGTGTGTGTGTGTGTGTGTGTGTGTGTGTGTATGTGAGAGACGCTGCAGCCTGACACCAAAATGCAGTAATTATTTTCCCGTTCATTTGGCTCAGGCGCTGCGCTTTGAAAACCCTGCATGCATGGCGTGTCAATAAAATTGTTTTTTCTAATTCATCGTTTCAGTCAGTCTTTTGTTCATATCGCGATGATGATAAAAATAACATTAATCGGTCAGCACTACTTTAATCCTTTATTTTCACTTCTGCCACCATTCAAGATGTTGACTGGTGTCATAGTTGCTTCATAAATCCTTATTTTCTCCTGTCAGACATCAGTCCATCTCCTTCCATCTCTTCAAACTACCCCTCCACCCTCTCAGTAATCAAACCTCACTTAAACTGTCCCGCCTATAGGTATCCTTATATCAGGACTTGCTGAGGCGGCATGTTTTCTTTAGGAAATGACTCATAAATTAGGGGAGCTCCCAGGCTGGCTGTGAAAGAGCCAGACAAGCATACACAAGGGTCCCTGATTAGTGTGGTTGGGAGAAAGGCCAGACAGGCCAAGGCTGCAGGACCCATTTAGGACCATCACTGACTTGAAAGAAAGGAAAACATATTGATCACATGGCACTGGGCTGGGTCATTCTTAATAGCTGGGGAACAGGGATGCCTGTGCTACCATTGGAAAAGGCCAGGCATCTCCTGTGCACCACTTTTTGTTGAAAGAAGATCACTTTATATACACATTTTACTTTGATTAAGATTTCACATAAAATCACAATCAACCTAAGCTTCAAAAACTCAGGAATGAGAGATTTCCTATGGATGCATAGTGTTTCATTAAGTGGAAAACAAAGGCTGAAACACTTTAAATGTTAAAATAAAAATAAAATTAACTTGACAGTTTCATTTGAAGTTCTGTTCATTTCTTCTCAAGTGTGAGAATCTGTTTGTTTCATATGACTATAAATTGAAAACCTTTGGTATTGATTGTATGTCAGATAAAATAGGCCGTATTAAACTTTAAATCAAATGTGCTCAGGAAACTTTTGATATGCATTTATTTATTTTTGCCATTTCACACACAAAATAGTTAAACAGAATAATAACTGACAGAAAAACACAGTACAGATGCAGAGTGAACGCTCTGAACAGAGACAAAGGGAACATATATTTGCCAGAGAATTTCTCTAGATATTACTGCATTGAGCTTCTCTGTGGGCTCCAAGGCATAATGCAGCTTTAAAAAACAGGAAAGGAAAGCAGATTTGCCTCTACTGTATAAGTAAGAGACACCCCTCCCTTAACCGTAGTTATTTCTCCCCTCGGATTTACTGACAATGACAATTTAAAACACAGTCCAACTCCTTTTCTTCGTCATACACAGGAAAATATGCCTTTTGGGAAGAATCTGTATCCAGGAGATGAATGCCAGAGATCTTCATATAAAGTTGTAAAAACAAAGTTTGCTGATGAATTATAACAGCACTCAGGTTCTGGACCTATTTCAATGTTAGAAAAAGCTGTTCATTGAGGAAAACCAGGATGATATGCTGGTGCTTATCTAAGTGTACACCCTCAGCATAGTTTATTGGGTGTTGATAGGATCAAATTCTGAGGAGCAGACATTTTGCATCAAAGACTGGCTACATTTCCAGGATTTTTCTGTTTGCAGATTCTGTAAACATAGGGGCACATTTAGAAGAAAAAAAAAAAAAGGAAGACTGCAATGCTTTGTTTAAAACAACATAACATAAATCAATTCCTTCAAACCCAACCTACTCGCCAGCCAGGGACCTTTAATATATCTATTCAGTCAGCTATGAAATAATGGATAAATACGTAAATAAATGTATTATTTATAAAACACATTTTAAGCTCTTAAGTCAGAATGGAGGAAAACTTATGAGTCAAAACATCACAAGGGAAACTTTCAACTCTCGGATCCTCTGAACAGGCACATTAGAAGCCGACTGTTCTGTTTCTTACAGCAAACTGCAGAATCAGAATACCTGTCTCCACAGCACAGCTTCCGACAGACAAGCAATAGAGAGTACATGGAAGCAAAGGATGCCTCGGCTGAGAACTAACAGGCTAATAAAGGTTATTCAACTACGTCTTTAAATGGGGACACGTAAAAGAGGAAATGACAGCCTTGGAAGAGGGACTCCAATAACTCCAGGCATCTCCTGATCTTATCAGCAGGTCTCAGCCGCTCCACATTGCCACTATCTCTAGTAACACAGCCAGCAGTTGATAACACAAACACATTCACTTACACCTGGATGTTTGGCCTTCCTCTCTTAAACATGCGTAAAGCTCACAAGTTTGGAAGATTTTACAAATGATGCTCATTCACTTCATATAACTCCATCCACCATGGCACAAACAGCAGTTGTGTGAACTTGTGGCTGCTTTGCAGGTTATTAAGCACTCTGAGGTATTTCCACACTGACACCTCAATCATTTTACCAGCTTAGACTAATTAGAAAGTTTCATGGGGCTAAAGACATAGTTTGTAATTGTGAATGGACCAACGTGAAAGTATAACTCTGTAATGATTTCAAACATCTATACGTATGATAACCATCTACAACCTCAACGTCAGCAGACAGTCTAGATCTGTCACAACACGTAATGGACTCAACACCTAACAAAAACAACCCTTGAATACTCAGTGAATGTCCTGCAAATTTCCATTCACATTTTTACTACAAGAGACAAGGGGATTTCAGTTGTGAGAGGAATTTGGGTTTATAGGCACTCCCCAAGGATCCATGGGGGCATAACAGTTTATTTTAGCACATTCCCTTGAGGGTAACTTCTAACCTACTGCTCAGACAGACATAAATCCAATCCAAGTGCATACTGAACTGACAAAAAACAAACAACACATTTAGCACAAGGTATATAAGTGCCACACATCAGTGAGTCAATCAACCCAACAGGATGCCATCCATCTTTATGCCCGAACCTTACAGAGAATAAAAGCACACTCACTTAAACATTCCTGGCTGTTCAACAAGGTATTCAAAACTTCAAGTCAAGCATGTTTCTCACATTATTAAATGAGGTCTTTTTTTCCCCGAGAATGCCCTTTAGCGCAGACAGCAATAAAGAAAGATGCAGAAAAGTCTGACCCTTAAAACACAGAGCTATATTGAGTCTGATCCAAATGAGTATTTCAGAATGGCCAGGTGACGTCTAGCTTTTGGGATAAATTCCCTCAAGGCAGACAGAGCAGTCGAAGCTCTGTTGGAATATGAGTCTGAATGGCCCAGTGCCTCATTCCCAACGGGAACATGGGGCAAGAGAACAGTAAAGCCCTGAGGAGAGTCCTGTGATGACCATTTTCTCACAAAGTCAGTGAGCTGAGGGCAGCTGGCCCTCACCTATTTCTAACTGTCCCAGCCTAGTCAGGTCTGCCTTCAGCTAACAAAAATAAAACCCTAAAGACAACTGACTGGCAAATTAGCATTTTATAGTCTTGGGTTGTAAGGAAGGTGCAACAGAGAACAAGGTGGGAGGTGGAGAAGAGGGCGGGCGAGAGGAAGTGAAGGCTTTGACTTGAGATACTGTAATGACAGTGATTGTCATTCATACTGTTGTAAAAGCGTAGCTGAGTGTAATGAATATAAATGGATGCAAAAGGAGACACTATTCACAAGGGAAATTGTTGCTGAACATCCAACGGTCAAAGTAAATATTGGTTAAGGGAGCTGAGCAAAATATGTAAAGCAAGCTAAAAACTACAGCTGCAACAACTGAAGTTAATTTACAGGCCGCCAAGGAAACAATTCCTAAGACATTAGAAATGCCAAGCTGGACCCAGCACCTGTTGAGTGAGGTCACCAGTTTTAAAGACACATTTAAGCATTAGTGAAAAGCCCATCAAAAGAATGAAAAAAAAAAAAAAAACTTGCTTGCACTAAAGTAGTAGATGAAATATTCTGCAAAGTTAAAGAAAAGAAATAGGCATTCACAAAAGATTTGAGATGCAACAGGCCTTGAAGGTATTTGAGGCCAAACATTTGATAACACACTTTATCACATTCTGAATCTAAGAGAGACTAAACCTGGTACAGCACCAGAGATGTGAAGACGGGACTGCAATGCAACCTCTAGTGCCAGTCAAATCTAAGCAAACCAGCTCACCCATGCGACAGTATATACAATGTACTCCTGCTGAGATGGACTGATGGCCAAAATATCTTAAGAGCTGTGGGAAAGAAAACCAAGTTGAGCCGAGGGAGGAAAGCCTCTCCATGTCAGGATTTCCCTGAAATATCCAACAAAGGTGAGCGGAGCATACTGATATAAAGATGTTGCAAGGCACTGGTCAACAACGCAGCACAGTAGGCCCTGCCAGATTTACTTTTTCCATCATAACTGAGGAGACGAAAACATGCATCTGTGTTCTAAAATCTGTCCAAATTAAAATGGTTGCGTGAGCTCTATTATCATTAAACTGTTTAAATTGTTTCGTTAAATCTTGTTTTTAACGGTATATTCAGTCGGCAAATTTGAGGCATGTATCTCGATTCTACTTTGCTCAGGAAACACAAAATGATGATGATGTGGGGCCTTCACAGCAAATAAATTTCCTTTGTTTATGAGGGTGTGCGTGCAAGACAGAAAACGAAAAACAAACAAAGGATTACAGTCAAAGAGGAAGTAACGGAAATAACATCACCTGAGTGTTAAGTCATGAGCTCGGCTGTAACCGTTAATCATCTAAATGTTAAATGGTTTTATAGCCGTATCGTCGGCCTGATAAATCTGATCAGTCTTTGTATTATCACCTCGAAGAATGAACAGAAGACAATAGCTAAACTCTTGACCTTTTGTGGTGGGAAGTGCTATCAAAATAGACATGAAATGTTACATGAAAGACCCCAAATTGAGAAATATTCAATGTTTTGTGCTGCTTTGAAGTTAATTCAGATAAAATAAAACTCATAGGGGTTAACAAATTCGACTTTGAAAACAGCTTGCTTTTCTCCATTCATATCCATCTCTCAATTGCATGATCATGAGACTACATCTACAGTATCTGAGAAAACAAACATGCCAACAATGTCCTAGAGATCTCTAAATCAGCAAAAGCAGGTTTATTTTAGCAGAAAAATGCACGTCTTAGATTAGAAAAAGACTCTGTGTACCAGCTCTGTCGACACCGTTTCTTCAGCCGTTTCAAACTTGTCATTTAGTAAGAATGCTAATAAAACCATAAATCTATTTTCTCAAGATATTTTGATAGCTTACTGTTGGCTTTTAAAAGCCAAGCATGAAGTCACTGAATTTATTTAAAGGCTTGTTCACAGTAAACAGAGAATTGTTGTCATTAGGTACCTTATCAATACACATATACTTTTTATAGAACTTATCAAATATAAATAGGTACAATCTATCTATTGAAACTTAAACCAACAAAGACAGCAGTTAAACTGGGACTTTGCTTCCTTTTCCATTGCTACCACCTGTGCATACAGTTTTCAAATTTTACACTCATTAACAGACACACACAGACAGAGCAAACTCTCAGCCGATCTGAGGAGGTGGTGTTTGTATAAATCTAGGAGGACAAGTCCCTGTTGATCCCACCACACCCACTGGTTTCCTCTCAGAAGGGCCTGGAAAGTAAATAACAGCAGGACAGAGATTATTCTGACTGCTGCTCTCCTTGACCACTGATGCAAACACACACACACACACACACAGACACGTGCCTGCATTAGTCCCGCAAGTTGTACGGCTTATACCTACTCTCTCCCCCATCCTTTGACATTCCCATCACCTTCCCCCGCACAATCTGACTTCCTCCATTTCACAAGCCTTGTAAACAAACACACCAAGCGCTAACATTGCACAACTCAAATGCCGACCGTTGCCAAATGTCACTCCTACACACACACACATGGACACACAAACTTGTCACACTTGTCCACAATGTGGGGGGAAAAATATGTAAGTGTTCCCCAAGCTCTGATTCAAGCACCCGCAAATTTGCTTATCATTCAGTATATCTGTCAATGAATTTTTTTTCCCCTCTACGCCCTCATTCCCTTCTTCTCCTTCACTTTCTTGGCCAATAGGTCCTTCCATCTGTTAAGCAGCTGGTGGAAGAAGAGGATGAGGAGGAGGGGAAGGGGGGGCTGCTCCACCCGGCGGTTTGCTATTCTCAACAGTCTAACTTTCTCCCAGAGACTGTAATGACTCTTCTGTGGGTCTCATTAGGGCCTGACCCAGCGCCGGGTTTACCTCCCTGAATGATGTCACATCGAGGCCACAGACATCCCAATGTTGAATACGGTGCATTGTAACGAGTCACTGACATTATGTTGATCTATATCCCAATATTAGTTTTGTGTCACTGGAATGAAATTACTTACTACTGTAAGTTCGACATCACTGGACAAACCTACAAGCTCAGTAGCAGCAGCCTGTCCAAAAAGAAAACAGCACACATGTGTGACTTGAAATGGCTCTGATATAAGCATCAGATCGGATTAGGCTCTCCTACATGGCCAAAGTAAGCAACAGTGTCCAGCTGAATGGACGCCATTGAGCAAAGCCTGTGTGTCAAAATGTGTCACTCGTCAGTCTTTCCTTCTTCTTCTTCTTCTTCCTCCTCCTCCTCCTCCTCCTCCTCCTCCCCACTCTCCTCTCTGCTTCTACCTCTCTTCTGACAGACAGGTTCAGGGCAGGTCTGGGGTCAACAACAACCTGTAACCCGACCCTGGCCAGTACTCGCTCTTGCTCTTGCTCTCTAATGATCTTGGCTCACTCCCATTCCCAATGTTGGTTTAACCTGATGTTAATGTGCCCATTCTGCAACTTCTGAAACAAAGTTCTGTTCCACTAGGTCTAGCATACATCTAGCCTCTGTCACCTCTGCTGTCAAATGTGGTTTTTAAGTAGCACTATCTTAAAACGAGAAAGAACGCATTCGTACGTCTGTAGTCACGCATGTTATTGCTTGTCAAAGTGGGCAACACATATATGAGCAACACTGCTAATAACCTGGCAAAGTGTGTTTATGAAATTTCTTTTTTGTGTGTGTGTGTATATATATATATATATATATATATATATATATATATATCACACACACAATGATATGTGCTAGTATTTCTATCATCGGTCTTCTGGACAGGATTTTCATCCATTTCAACCATTGTTTCAAAATCACAAAAATATCAGCATGAAAAAAATAAATGTGAATAAAAAACAGCTGGTGAGAAATTGCAAAAAAACAGACACCAGAAAAAGCAGCACAAATGACCAGTTCCACAAATGAGAATACTAACAAATAACAACAGCACAAAAAGCACATCTCTTCTACAACATAATTCTATCATTGATCATTCTGTCGAACTTGTAAGTCACCAGAAGCATTTCCAGGCCTGTATTGCCATGGAAACTTTCTTGACCTTTCACCCCTGGTTGTGCTACACCTGTCAGCAAGTCACAACTGCACCCTGGGATCCCCTCCTCCCACCCCAAACTTTACCCTCACTCTTGAACAAGATCCTGAAATATGTAAACTCCTTCACTTTATGCAGCACCTCACCCTCAATGAAGAATGGGAATTATTAACACACATCCTTGTCAACTTCAAAAGAGATGCCGCCTTCCACTAAAGTAGGCACCTTTGGTAAGCTAAGTGTGAGGATTTAATGCTGTGGAAGGAGAAATCCCTTCAATACCTGACACTGTTTCAACTGGCCGGGTCTAACCTGCACAGGACCACAATCTCTGTGGCTCCTCTGCAGGTACGTGTCCTTTGAAAGAGTTTTTTTTTGTTTTTGTTTTTTTTGTTTTTTTTTTTTTAAAATTGCTCCCAACTCCACTCCTAACACTTTCTCTCCTGGACTAACTGCCTTATCATGGCAGAGAGAACTTTGTGCCTGTGTGACCCTGAGAGCCGTGCTGTCTGGATCATTTAGCTTCTCACAAATTGGTCCCAGGCATGAGGCCAGACAACAAACGAGTGACTAACACCTACTGTATGACAAAGGGAAACATGAAGCACGTTACTTTGGTGGATTAGAAAAACCTTCTTTTTTTTTTCTTTTAGAAACTTTTACACGTTTTGATGCTAACAATTTGGAACCTTGATGTAAGCCCTTCAACACAACTTAACACCTATTAACCTACACTTTTTCCCCTTTTAAAAGCAATGCAGTGTGAGAAGGTAATGTATTATCATGTGGTGGGAAACAAAGCAGACAAGTCATGGAAAATATGTTTCAGCACTATGTTTCCTGTTAGAGTATTGGTATTAACTTCAGATATACTGAGGTTGCCCTCTGAATTAAGCCAAGAGCTGTGTTTCTTGGATGCAATTCTTGGAGATGCACTTAGTTTCCCTTTGAAAATGTGATGCTGTTCTGCGAATCCCCCCATGGTTCTCTAGAGAAAAGCAGAAGTACTTGGCATGGAGAGAAACAAACCCAGATGATTTCTTAAGTCAAGGCTTTGAAGTTTTATGGTACTGCAGCCCTATGGAGCCTCAGAGGGCAAGGCCAGGACACGCCTCAGTTGCATCAGACAACTATCGTACAGACCACCATTTCGTATCAATCTACCAGATGCTCTGGACACACATACACATGGTCAGTAAGGTCATTAGTAGGTAACAACATGTTTTTAGGCCCAAAGTCAAAACGGAGAGAACAATTGTTGACAGCATGGGCCATTCACTTTATACTGACCTCATCTCCAGAAACCCCCACCCAACACACACAACTTTCGCCGCTTGTCTCCCGTATCCCATTCAGACCATTTTGGGTGAAAGCCCTAAGTCTTCCCTCATTCAATAAGATGCCTGTCCATTCCAGCCGAGGTTTCCATGTCTCTCCAAACACAGAGCTAGGTCAGAAGAAAAGTCTTCCAGAGAGAAATCCCATCTGTGTCCTCATCTATTCTGCAGGTCTGGACATGAGCAAACAGCTTGCTTTCACCACCCTGGCAACCATTTTCACTTAACACTGGCAAACAATTTGAGTCCAAACACACACACTTTGAATCAGGGTTCTTGACGGCAGACCCAACACCGTCTCACGAATCGAGAGAGATGAACATTAAAGTCGTTGCACGCATACGGAGACTTCCTGGCTCTTTGTGAGGCTGGAAGCAAAGCCCTCTGAGAAGTTTGAAGATACTGACAGGAGGAAACCCCACTCTCTGGACCACAGCACTTTGAAAAACATTGTGTTTAAATGGCAAACTTTCAACTATGGCGCAATGAGGATATATTTGATGTTTGCAGATGGTTATCATTCTCCAGACACAAAGACTTGGCTAAAGAAGGTTAAAAACTCTTTAATGTGGTGTATTAAAATAACATTTATGATCTGCAGATAATCATTAATGCGAGTGAGTGCAGTTTAAAAATCACTTTTTATCATCAATATTCCTCTTGTAACTCTAAATGTTTTGTTGAAAAGCAAAACGAGCTTTGAAAATGCTGCCAAGCCATTGTTTAGTCTGAACTACACTTCATTATCGTACAAATCGTAAAATGTTGAATTTTAACCAGGTCAAAATTTAATGGAACAGGTGCATAATTTGTCAGTGGTCATTAAACTCTGACTGTTTCTAAATGCACAGGCTGCCTCTTGCACAGTTCAAAGCATAATTCCTCTTTCAATTACATGTCACACAGACACAGAGCAATGCGATGGGAAAGTTCAGTCCTCAATTGGCGAGTTTGCTTGGACAGATTGGACAAATATTTCCTTTGTGTGGCCGTCTCCTCGCCTCTGTTTGGCCCTGACAGCCACAGAGGAGGGAGTGAACAATGCAAACTGTGCAACATTATGGACTGGCTGGCTGTTCTATCCAAGACACATGGCTGTCTCACCAGCTGCCTGTCTGTTTACACTTCACCACTAGCCTAAGGTATCAATTAGGTTTATGAGGAAAAGGAGGCTAATAGTATAGCACAGGCGGCATTCAGATTTCTAACTACACTACATTTCTCACGTAAAGAAGGGTTTTTTCGCCTCCCAAGAGAACAGCATGTCTAGATAAACTGCAGAAATTAAGGCAACGTGATGAGGAAGGAGACAAACAATTTTAACCTTGTGTTGCTGCAATGAAAAACTAAGGATGAAAATATAGTTTGAAGTCATTTAAAGGATATATAAATTCAAAGCACCAATCTTAGTTTGAATGATTATTATTTTTGACATCACCTAAGAACACGCTCGGTTTGAACGGCCAGTCAGTTAAAAATCCCCACCCCAAGAAGAAACCACTCTATCTGCTTTTCATTCCAAGCAAAACTCCACGCACAACATCAGATGTCTTTGGCTCCATATGGAGCCATCTACACAGTCGAAGGCTCTGTAATAGCACACCAACTGCAAGGACAAACAGCAGCCCTGACCACATGTTCCTGTAAATCAAACCCCAAGACTGCTCCTCTGTGTCAGCGCCTGACATCCAGCACTAAAGTGCAGGTGATGCCTTTAAGATTATTTCATAGTCCTACTTCACAGCCTGCTCAGCAAAGCAGACAGAGGTAGTAAACCTGACCAGAGAAAGGAGAATAAATATTGTAGATGTGTAAACCTTTATTTTCTAAAGGGAAAATGTGACTACGTGTGACTACTAGTGTTCTCCAAGTGATGACTTTAAAAATCTCACACCTGGAAGTTGCCAAGTACAATACCAGCCTTCTGTCGACCAACTGAGGAGCCACAAGAGCCTGAGAAAAGAATTTCCTAAAGAGAAACTCACTATTGCACTGCTTTTACTTAATGACTATCTCAGTGAATATCACAACAATCAAAGAAATTTGGACCAACTGATGCATCTTTACATTCAATAGGGTTTTTGTCAACCTATAAAGCCAAGTGTGATAAAACCCCGACAGGTTAACTGTGACACCTGGTAGGAATTGGGGCTGGAACGTATTTTTGTATGCATTACTAATTAATCTGACAGATATTTTCTCAATTAATCCTCCAATCCATAAAGTGAAAGAAGATTTTTTTTTTTTTTTTTTTTTTTCAGAAATTTCCTAAAGCCTGAGTTTACCTCTTCTGATGTGTTGTTTTGTCTGCTCGGTCAAAAACCCCGAAGATGTTCAGTTCACAATCATGAAAGACAAAGGGGAAAAGTAAATATTCATATCTGAATGCTTTCCCGAGAGAATACTTGGCAATCTCAAAAAAAACTGTTACAGATTATTTTCTTAAGTTATGAAAGTTTTAGCCTTTCCCAGTTTGAGCATCATTACAAAACACTAGACCAAATCTATTTCGTAATCTCAAAAAACATTGCTTATTAATACTCAACAGAAATTACAAAAAACTTTTCATCTATGCTGTAGGAAACAGCCACTTGAATTCCAAATCTGCCCTTGGTGTTTCGCAACTTCACTCCGTAGACTTTACAAAATCGCCTCCTGAAAGGATCACAGACCCTCAGACAGAAACTAAAAAGGACAACCTGTATAAATTCAATCCCGTCAACTGTCAAAGATATGTATTGAAGTGGACACTGAGTTCTGTGGACACTGAATAACTGGGGGATTTTCAGTTTTTCGGCAAACTCAGGATATGTGATTTATGACAGCAGCAGATTAAAGAGCAGAGTCGGGTATGGCCTCACCATGAAGGGGTCCACCAACTCAGAATATCAGAAACATTCCAGGAGGAGATTTTAGTTCACCTCCTTCAGCAACATCATCTGTGCCCTCTTGTGGAGGGTTGGCACAGTTCAACCTCCTCACACGTCTTCACTCCCTGAATCTCCCCATTTCATCTGAGGGAAAAAAAAAAAAAAAAAAGACCACAGCTGTTGGCAAGACACATTTATCAACAGTGCTTCTACTGCTCTGCTCTTTTCTCTAGTTGCTCTTCTTTCTTTTCTCCTTCAAAATTGTTGGCAGGTCCCAAGCACCTCTCAGCTTCATGGAAATATATCAGAAAAAACTAGTATCAGCCCCAAAGCCCTCATTGTTTGGGCTAAACTTGAAAGACTCTTAAATTTCAGCGTGCTATATTCATAAACTCAAATCCAACTATGAGCTAACTCATCATTGACATCACTGAGGAACACTAAAATTACTCAGTTATCAATGATTTCTCCTCAGTCATTCACAGGCCTCTCTTTAAAATGAGCCAAAGTGTGACATAAAAATATCAAAATCAATTTAAAGGGGGATTTTACAGGCAGCTTCTGCCCCGCTGAGATGATGCAAGAGACAAGGGCTGACTCACAGTCCTGATCGTGTAATGGGAACCATCAGAAAGAAGAGAGAGAACAGGTCAGTCAGTGCACAGAAGTCAGTGGATATAATCTTGAAATAGTTTTCTTACAATTAAAACCGTTTATGGCACATATTCAGTTCCAGGACTGAATAATTTGATAACTGCCTTTTTAAGGCTGTTAACTGTAAAAATAAGAAGTCTTATGGAGTTTAAAACGAGTAGATAAGCTCTCTATAACAGCTCATAATCCATGTTACATACATGCTATATACCTAGTGTTGATCTTTCTACCCACTCTGCATAAAGTTGCTTTGGATACCAGTGAGTGGTGTTTCCCTTCTTATCCAATAAATCCTTTTTATTCTCATGTTCGCTCTTGGGCCGACACCAATGAGATCATGTACTATTAAGTCTGACTGCACGCCTACCATGCATATTGTATAGATCACACTTGTGGGTTCAGAATTTTATTAGACTGCACCATTTTTTTTTTTTCACTCACTGCTTTAGATCTTTGTGGTTCTTACTTAATAGGAGACAAAACACAGTGTGGCTGCAACGTTGTTCCAAAGCTGGTAGTTGAGGTAGCCTACCTGCTGTGTAACCCTCTGACACAACATTTTCTTTTGACTCAACTCTGTTCCCATGGTTCAAATGGCCAACCGAGGTTTCAGACGTACTCAATTTGGATAAACATTACATTTGCAACATTTGAAGAAAAAGTGGCCCTAAATAAAAATGAGGATTAAACTTCCCAAATGAGTGTGTATAGTGAAAAAAACAATCTAGGACAGCTGGTATAGACATCCAGTCACTCTTTGCTCAAAATCATAAAACTAAAACCCAGAAAATGGAAAGCATTTTCTGCAGCCAGAGCAAAAACACTTATGACTCACGGACAGAATTTCATCCTCGCTCTGCCGAGAAAAAGTTCAGGGTATTCATCTCTTTGTATGTTGATACTCTCAACATCTTTAGCAAATCATGACAACTCTGTCACAACAACAAATATGACTTGTTAATGTTCCGGTCTGTTCATCATGCTTCGGTTCAACCGGGCTGATTCTAATGTATCATGACCCCTGAATAATTCCACTTAGCATTGCATTGCTGGGAAATTGAGATCAGAGTCTTGGCAGCATTAGTCTTTGATGAGGGGAAACAGCGTCATCTGTGTGATTGGGAAGGAACAGAACCAAACACTTCCAATGTTACTCACACAGCGACAATTAATCTGTCCTTTGCCATTTCCCCTGCTATGACCGTGGCCCTTAACCATCATCAACTGACTGAAGCTAATTCTGATGACAAGTATGCACAAAAACAAAAAGGCAACAAAAGGCCAATCATACACTACTTGCCAACTAAGGGACATGATACACCAGGGGAGAGAGCACAGGAGAGGAGAGAGGAGAGAAAAGGAGCAGCAGGTGTGAAGCAGCTGAAAGCCGTCAAACTTCCCCTGGCATTAGTAGAGACATTCTCTCCTGTCTCCTGTGGTCAGAGATCCACTTGAGCTTATTGAACAGAGCCGATCACGCAGCTCCTCCCCTCCCAACCGGCCAGTAACAGCATCATTCAGTCATACTCCACCCTTTTCGTGCACTCTGTCCCTTGGATGAAATAACATGGACACTACACTTTACTGCCAAACCAAATGATTCAATATTATTTCTACCGCTTACCCAGTTTAGTATTGGGAGGTTAAGACCACTGGGTTATCTGGAAATTGTAAATGTACTTGAGTGTTTTCGTGTGCATTTCCATAGGAAGTCAAGTAAAGAAGCAAAAGCAGGTTGTATTTTGCGAGAAACACTCTTAAAATCATTAAAAGATTCAAAAGTCACTTCATAATGAATGTTTCTGCACAAACAATAGGCTTCTGAATGTTGCGGTCTATGGTGGTAGTATGGTTTTTCTTAAGGGCAGACATAATGAACCGACAAACGTGTCCAAAGTGATCAGCAAATGCCCAAGATTTTGCAAAGGCAATCAATCCTGAGTATACACAAGGTCACAGTATACAAATACATCACTTCTTGTAATCTGGCGAGCTGGATCTGACAATTTATTACCGTTAAATCTCTAGGAAATCTCTTCATCTAACATCCCACAAATATTTATATCCTCTTTTCAACAAATAGTAACATGACAATGCTTTTCCTGAAATATGAATCTAATTAGCATCTGGTGAGACAACTGATGTTGGTTTAGTGTTCTCTGATTATGTTTGATCGGTCATAGCGAATCACACAGATGAGTAAACACATGGACTTTGGGCCAACTGTTTTAAAATCATAACTATCACAAAAGAAATCAGCCAAGTCAGAAGTTCTACTTGATATGTTGGGGTGATGACAAAAAGTCATATATATTTGCTACACAGAGTAAATAACAGTGGATCAAAGGCTCCACAGACACATTTTACCCAACCATCCACAAGCAGCCTCTGGCAGAAGGGTTTGATAAACGGGCGAAAGCACAAAAAAGTACTCAGGCAGCCAATTAGAATAAAGCAGCATGAGAATATGTAATAAATCACAGCTTTAGTAAAAAGCCATGTGCAGACTCAATAAATTCACTGCAACTTTATATGTAAATGAAAACATAAAAGCGCAGGGATCCGGAGGGATCATTGGCGCTTTTGGAGCACAGGATAGTGAAACCATCAGCTCTGATGGTGAAACAAAACCCAAGTATAACTGCAGCAGTGGAGGTGTTCCACATTACCCTGAGGGAGCTTTAGTGGATGTAGGAGAGAAAGCAGTTTTACAATAGCTATACAAATGATCAGGTTAACAGCTCCTTTGTGTCCCTGCCACAATATTTGGTTTCAGTCCAATCCAGATGTGCATAAGAAACATCCAAACAAGCAAACGCAAACATTTCCAAGACACGGCACATCAGCAGACCAAGATTAGCTCCTTGCATTTGAAAGAATAATAAGACTAGTGCAAGCACAAAGATTCCCTGGACCCTGACACAAGCACTGAGTTTGGATGAGTCATCTGACCCAGGTCTAGGCCTCACCCATCACAAGGCCTGCCAATGTGTAACACACACACACACACACACACACACACACACACACACACACACACACACACACGCTTTTGAAATGATCCCAAGCGTCTGGAAAACTGACCACATCATGGTCAGGGAGAAGAACCATAAATTAGTGTGTGAGAAAGAAAAGGGGGATACAGACAGGACAGCTCAGACTACCGTTCTCACACACTGAGGTCTCACAATTGAACCTTAACAAAGAGCAGAGTACTCTCAAGGCTCCAGGGCTTTATGTGACTCTTACAGAGATTTGACAGAAAAGCCTCACAATCAGCCAGAGATCACAACAGGATTTCTGTTTATCCATCCACTGTGTAATCCCTCTGGATTTTCTGAACAACTCTTTGGAAAAACATGAGATATGTGATGTTCCAAAGGATCATACAAGAATTTGTTAATCCCAGTAGCAATCTTTTTCTTTTAAAACACAACACACCAAAAGGGGATGAGCCATTCCCATGTCATTCATCATTAAAATTGAGATTGACACCTTGATCTTTACGGGAAAAAGCATTAACAAAAACAATGTCTGTGCTACTATATCATGTGGAATTGTGAAAGAGAAGGCCAGTAAAATGCCACAGCAAACAGCTGAAAATGTCACGAAAACTATTCAACTGGAAACAACATAACACTTGTTTAATACAGACAGTATGTCCTTCAGCACTTCACAAGTCCTGCCAAACCTACCAGCCTCAACTATCCACACAACAGTGATGGATATCTTCTGGTTTACAATGTTGGGATAAAGATGGTTGATTTCCATTATACTGCCCGAGGTTTAAATAATGCTGAATGGATTTAAGACTTATTTCTAACCTCACATACTCTCACATTTACACTGGATTTTCATTTCATATTTACACAACATGTTAAAGCAACAACTTCATGAAGTGTTATCAGAGCAAACGAAGGCTAATCTAATTAAATGCAAAACATTTTGATGATGATTTTTGCTGCTCAAAAAAAGTAAAACCGGCTGAGCTCAAGCTCTTCGAACAATATGGAACTGGGGCTAAGGTTAAATGTCTGTTGTTGAAAAGAAAACATACATTAAAACCGCAAACCAGTCAACAAACAGAACACAGCTTAGGCTATTAGCTTACCTTCAAAACGTCCTTCATCTTGAACCTGAAGTTAGCCTTGCCTCTCCTGTAGTCATAGCTTCACACATGAGGAGGACAGCGTAGTTACAGAGCTAAATAATCGTGAAACCACTGCTTTGAGGGCTTTTCCAGATAGTTCTCAAAGTCTGGAAAAAAAATAAACACGCCTGGTCGTGCCGTAAAGGCGTTTCACCTGACACACGGGTTGCACGCACAATTGAAGATGGCCGCCGGAAGTGACAGCTATTTATGGAGGTCTATGTTTGACCTTTGGAGGGCAACAACACGCCCTCGCTGCTCCGAGAACAAGATGAAGAAGACGTATTTTCCATTTCCATAGTTATTTTACGTTATTGTAAGGTACATTTTAGTAGTATGTTCCACATTTCCAGCTACTTAATTTGGTTTAGGAAACAGAGTTGCAACTAGTTAAAATGATTTGTTGTGGAGCAGATGCAGTAGTCAGAGAGTCCGTGAGGAAAATGGAAATGTCTTCGAAACAGCAGCAAGCGTTGTCAAACACATGCACGCAGGATTTTTTTTTCCTGTGACTTCAAAGTGGGCTGTAGTAATTGATGTGCAATTTAAATGTAAAAATTATGATCATGTGGGATTAAATTAAACCAAGGAGGATAAGGAGGACTTATCTCAGCCACCCTACATGTCCTATTAGTTTAACTGAAAGTTGGAGCCCTTTTAAAGCTTTGATGAATGAAACTCTCCCAGTTAAATTGTAAGCACAGACAATAAGAGATTGCACGCTCAAGAAAAACTGGTTTATTATTGAAAATTTAAATGTGCAAGACTGTACATACAAACATAACTCTTCCCACTTCGCTACAGATGACCGACAAAGACATTTTGCGATGCATTGTAAAATGACAAATTAAAAAACAGTTTTAAATCATTTCAAATCCACCAATAATCATGACAAGATTTGAACACCTATTATTGTGTTAGCATTCAACAACAACAATAAATCCTGTGTGGCAATAAATAAGACAGTTCATCCTCTTCAGTGTCATGCTTACTGCCACCCTGGGACCCCAGGTCTGTTTCTCATTTAAACCAACTCATTTTAAAGGGTTTAGACAAGCCACGGAAAACAACATGATTTTAAGCATCATATGAGGCTGAAATATGGCTGAGATTTTTTTTCTTTGATGTTTCTTATTAATCATCAACTCTCTGAATACTATGGGGTTAACAAAACACACGTTCAAGTTTAGGGGTAACAGTACACCAATTGTTCCAGTGGAGCTGAACAGCTCAATACTGGCTGTGAACACGAACAAGTCTTTGCTGTCAACAAGATGTGAACCCATGATCTGCTCTGTAAACAATGGCATAGGTCAACTTATATTGTTTGTATTTTTTTGCTTTTACAGTAAGTAGACATTTTTATTACTATAAATTTTGTAAACTTACTTTTAGTGGGGAAGAACTTCTACCCCGGCCTCACATGACAGCACAGAGCAACACTGTTTCGTGTTGATGACAGCCTTGAAGAAGTTAAAAGTTAAAGAACAGTGGAGGCTGATTTCATTAGCTCTGTGAGAACAGGCAGTTCACTTCAATGAACACAGAAAACAAAATCCAGATTGTTGATTATGTTTTAAATTACAGTTACCATGAAAAAAAAACCTCCCTGGGTGGTTCGGTAGAGGAGTCCTCACAAAAAGGTTTTAAAATGGAGTTTCTCCATAATTATACATGGCGCTAGTTTGGTGATAGTGTGGCTTGAGGTACAGTACTAGCTTTTTATTCAGATTGCTATCTTTTAACATTAAAGTCAAAGATGTATATACAAACAATGGTCTAGACATGTTTGACAAATATGACTGGATATGACAGTTGTTAAGTATTGTAAGAACTGAGAGAATATTCAAGTAAATGTTATGTAAAACATTATTAAATGTACATGCACTATGTCCCGCTCCTTCTCATTTCCCTCTCATCCCTCTTCTTTTAAGAGGCTAAAGAAGGTAAATATTATGTAGATATTAAATTCCCACCCCAAGATTAAAACCTTAAGGTCTATTTCTTACTCCTATCACAGCTTTCATTTTATCAAAAGGCTTTCACTCTCTGTGCACATCGACACAGACCCGCATACACTCGCATACCCACACCGCTAGTTTTCCACATATAGCACATTCTCACCATACTGGAACATTTCAAGCAGCGAGTGATACTGACTTTATATGCCTTCAAAGCATACCTCCCTTCCACCATAGATTTATTTGTGCTGTATGTCAGGATAAATCCCGGTCTGTTCAGTTGTAAATTAAGACCTAGGTCAGTCTGCTGACCATTGATGGTGGTCCGGATCTCCCAGTAAGTACAGTGATGTCTGCCGCTATTCCTGGGTGGCCTTTGCAGTTGCTCTGAATGAGCCTGGTGTATAAAGCCTGCACAGAAAACCTACTTTGAAAAGATATTGGAGGTTTCATACTCCAGAGATGGTATTAATGATATGAAACTTTATCCCTCAGATGCTTAATAAAATGGCATATGTGACTGATATCGAGCAGCTCTAACTAAATGATTATATATGTGCAGCATTAAAAGCATGATCATCTTTGGAATAATCATGAAGAAGTCATATGGCTACAATCTGAAATACGATACAATACAAAGAAGAGGTATCAGTAATGTTGCCAGCATTTCATCTTTATAAGTTGTGACGTGCCGAGACCTTCGCAGATACTCAGATGGAGGGAAAAGCATCAGAGCGCTGTCTTTGTGTGACATCTGTGGCAGTAATTGAAGTCCTCATCTCAGAACGTATTTCAGAGCTCCTCATGCCATGATATTATGCTGACATAAGAACTGAAAGACTGGAAGAGACACATGAACTCAAAGAAAATATTGATAGTATAAACGGAGTTAGCATGCTGGTGATCTGTGGGACAAGAACAGATGGCAATCTCACCCTGAACTGCCCTCCAACAAAGTGAGAATGTAAAATGAAGTATGAAAATTGGAATATGCAATACAAGATGTTTCCCCTTTCCTTTTCTGACAGGAAAATATTGTTTATGGTGATATAAAGATTATATCAAGGCACCAATGTGACTCGATTATGCCATGTCCTCAAATTCTTCCACGGACCTTTCAAAACCACATCCCTTTCCAATGAGTAATAAATGTGCTGAAATACATGGGACATTAATCCACATACCGTGTTTTACAAGATGGGGTTTTGAATAATTAGTCTTCTCACACATCCAGCAAATCACCCTCAAAGAAACGAGACAGGAGATTTGAGCAGTTCGTTGACCACATCCTGAGAGACGGACTCAAAAGTTGGCATGGCTGGGTGAACCATACCACAAAATTCAGTAGGGTTCGAACGGAGGGATCAGACTGTGTCGGGGTGGAGTTTGTGTCCGTGATGCCTGTGTCTCTAGTGCTGACGTTGCATGTGTATCACTCAAACAGCCACAGTTTAACCAAAACGTGCCCAGGCAAACACACAGAATGTAGTCATGGTCAAGACAGATTTCTACGTCTCTATCAGCACCGCAATTTAACTCTTCTCAAACTCAGCGTTTGCATGTCTCAAAACTCTGAATATTCTCTATACAAAAAGGAAGCGCATAAACAGAAAGGGGACATGTGCACCAAATCATTTTAATTAAGATAACAGCATTCCTTGTATTCCCTCCACGACTTGGGTATTTGTTATTTGAAAAACACTACATCTTTTAACAGTGCATATCAATAAAGGTTTTTCTTAACATGGGTGTGCTGCCCTCACAATGTGAATGTGCACTAGGCCTAAAAAAGTGTGTCAACAACAAAATGCATCTGTTTCTAGACTCCACATTGGAGGTTCAATAGCATGCTATAGAGCAAACAAAAATAAATGTTGTATTCCATACTCTGAAGTAATATTTTCACATTGTATCATACATTTACAGTACAATGTCTATGAAATATCTGTGGAAAAAAGTATACAATCTTTTTTTTCTCTCATTCATATGAATTATAAAAATAATTGTCTCTGTACACATATTCAAAATGTCCAGTGGTTTGCATAATAGTTTGATTGGATCAATGTCTCTGGTCTTCATCACTAAAGGCCTGTGAAAAATGAAAGACAAAAACATCAGTCTCCTAGTAACCAAAATCAGACACATATAACCGCTAATAAGAATAATAACTGGAGCAATTACTATGAAACAGCCATTTAATATTTGAACATGTCATAGACAAACATGAGGTGGAAAATGAGGCCCGGTGCTGCCCAGTGGAGGTTCCAACGACTATATTTCATAATAAGTTCTGGGAGAGCAGTGATTGGGGTGACTTAAAGCAGTGAGCTTTGGGTTTGGTTACCGTGGCAATGCTCTGGCCTCTCTGATAGCCAAGCAGCAGCAGCCTGCTCTCAGATCTCCCTCCAGACTGGCACACTGACACTGGGAACTGTGGGCACCTCCGGAGCCACAAGAAGGAGAACCGCAGACAACCTCAAACCAGACAGACTTTCTCCTTCTCCCAAATGTTGACGCTGAGAGTTGACGCTGTCTGCTGCGTGTAAACTCAGAACCCAAGTGACTTAATGGAACTGGGCAACAGCGTTGCTGTCTCCACACATGGCCAGCCTCCACCAATCACATTTCAGAGCCACTGTGCCCTCCATTTAGCCTGTGACGGTAATTGAATGGACCATAAATGAAGGTGGAGGCTTTCTCAGTAAGTCACCCATTGGTAGTTATTTAGGTAGCATGTTGTGGCTCTACAAATGAGGTCACTGACAGACACTGAGGCTCTCTCGATTTAAGACAGTTGCTTACAATAGCAGAACTCACACATGGCTGGTTTTTGGTGACCCATGGGAAACAGCATTTTATGACATGAAGCTGTCTCTATGGATTTTAGGCTGTGACGCCTCTAACTGTTCAGATCCTCACCTGAAAACACGGATCTCTTATTGGCATCTCGTGCACCACCTGTAAAAAGCAAGACAGAAAATGTGTCACGAAGAGTTGCACAATGACTCTTAAGGGGGATAATCACTGTCTTGCTATGAGTTTTGTGTATACTGTACCTTTAAATATCTAAATATGAAGGTATGGTCAGCAACCAGTTAGCTTAGCTTAGTAAAAACACTGTAAACACACTGTTTATTCTCTATGGTAAAGCTAACAGGCTGTAGCTTCATCCGACAGGTATGAGAGTGATATCAATGTTCTCAGCAAGAGTTTCTCAGGACTGACTGGTGTACGTGCTGAAATGGTTACCATGTCCACCATGTGCAACCACACAACAACACTGTTCCTACAATTATGAATTGTGATTCTTGGAAGATTAATAGTGCAAACTATCTTTGAACACTGTATACATTCAACCCAATGAGGTGTCCTGACAGGTCTGACATAACATTCTGATTTACTACCGATGTGCATGTCTACATTGAATACATTCATGTGCTAAGTGGGATGGCCAGGGCCGTACAGGACAAATGGTTTGTGAAGTGAAGTGAGAAAAAGAACAGATCCCTTTCATCTCAATTGTGGTATGTGTGGTTGTCCTGTTGTGGAGGTTTATAGAATAACAGGAAATAGCTATGGATTTTTCCCCTATTATTTAGCTCTCACCATACACTTGGCGCAGGCTCAGACACATCTGCTGTGATACTGGGAAGAGAGTGTCACTGCACTAATTAAATGAGCCACATATTCACGGACACATGTGCATACAGGTATGTAGACAGACTCAGAACAGAGCAAACCACTTTATGGACAAACATGACCACCATGGTGTTTAAAATGCTCTTGTGTCAAGAGACAGGATGTTTTTTTGTTTTTCTTTTTTACCTTTTCCTGTCAGAGGAAACTGAGTAATTTTGATTGGAAACTTTCTAAGTAACAGGCTAAAGCAGCTGCCCTTCACCTCTGTTTGCAGATTATAATTTTTGAAAATCAGAAAATCACAATGCGATTCAACAGTATTATTTCATAGGTGAAACAACTACCCCTGAAAAGACTGAAAAATTAAGGGGGCAAAAAATGCTCCATGAAAACAATTTTAATGTCTTCCCAGATTAATACAATCACTCACATGTTTAACAAACACACATAAACATGCGCACACCCAAAGACACACGAACCAGATTTCAGCAAACAGTCCTGTGGGCCCTCTCTCACGCCAGAAAGTGCTTTGTCACGTCTTGTGGCTGTTGGGTCTTTTTTCTCTGTCAGTCTCCTCTCCCTGTGTCTAAGCCACCTCTAATTCAATATGTGGCTCATATCCTTTCTCAACATGCCATTACTGCTGCCAAGGATTAAAGCAAGCCTCCAGGGGCTATTACGAAAATTTATCCATTTATTTTGCAAGATACACATTTAGCAAAACAATGACCCTCTAGAGAAACTTGTCAGAGGGGTTATATTTCCATGTGACAACCATTTGCCTGCTTGATCTTTGTTTGACTGGAATTCTTGTTTCATAACGTCAATGAAGTCCCACATGCACTTGGTTTTCAGTTTGAGTAGCTGGTGCTGATGCTTTGTTTACTGAGAAAAAACAGGGCTAAGTTGTTTTGAAAACATTTCTGAATGTATTGAATATGTCATTTTTGGACATGAAGTCGTCTGTCTGCCCATCCTGCACATCGCTCCAGAGCGATATGTCCTAAGAACTACAAGCTAGGTTACCGTGAAATTTAGTTTCCGAATTTTGATCAGGTCATACTGTGACAAGCACAACCACAAGATATCCCAGAGGATGAACATTTTGGACACTCCATGAGTGTCTGTTTGCAGCATGTCAGGCCAAATAATAAAACTTTGCACACAATATCTCATGATCTAATAACACTGGTATGGTCATGAAAATTGCAGAGCAAAATCATGCTTCCAAGGGGATAAACCCTATTGATTTTTTTTTTTTTTTAAGTATTTTTTGGGGGGCTTTTTATGCTTTTATGATACCACAGTAGAGAGAGACAGGAAATGGGGAGGCAGAGAGAGGGGGAACGACATGCAGTAAAGGGCCGTCCGGTGCGGGACTCGAACTGGGGCCGACTGCAGCGAGGACTGTAGCTTCTACATATGGGGCGCCTGCTCTACCCACGACGCCCCTACCCTATTGATTTTATTGACTTCAGAGCCTTTCTTTCAGTGGCAAGATGTGGACAAATGTACTGTCCGATTGGCAATTGTGGTGTGCAGGGTATACACAGGTATACAGTACATACCTACTTATTTGTCAGTCTGCATTGTGTATACCCACTTCTAAATGCCCTCTGATGCGCATCATTTAGTAGTGTCAAAGAACTTTGTGTGCTGCAAGTCAGACTTTTTTTTCCTAGGGTGGCGAAGGAGGTTTAGGCACGAGGAGTGACGCTTGGTTAGGGTTAAGGCAAGAATATCAGGGTAAGCCAATCAGACGCAGAGTAGAGACAGTTATGCATTCACTTTGCCATCCTCTGGGAAAAAAAGAAGAAAGAAATCACTTGCTGGACTAAGGAATAAGGAATAGTTCCCTTTGTCTCACCCTATAGTCTGTGGGACAGCACTGATTGCCAAATCTTCATCTCTTCTGTAGATAATGTTAATTATCAGTATCATTATTCATTTAATGATCCTCTCTCCCTAAAGTCAAGCAACAGAGGTTAAGTGACAATGTGCAAATAATACTGAGCCATTTTTGGGCAAAGCGAATATACAAGAGTAGTCTTACATGTCATTGTTTATGACACAGGGCGTTTATCCTTTGCTGGGTGGGACACTTTAAAAAACTTTGGGGCATCGAGAAGAGTATAGTTAAGAGTACACCACTTCTCCAGGCACCACTACACCACTAACAACTGGTAAGGCTTTAAGACTAGCAACAGTCTCAGTGTGCTATTTGTTCTGTCCAACATCTCCCTACCCCACACAGCAGAGCTGTTCGGTAAAAAATATGGAATATTTACATAAGTTAGTTTTCATTTAGTGCGGCTACAGTATAAATTCAACATTAAACATCTCAGAGGATCTCCGAAGTTTAGCCATATGTTAACCAATGTTAAGAGAGCATAAATTTGACAGTTTGTTAGTCGGCCTCAGTGAACTGAGAACTACTCTTAATTTCACTCTGGCAGGCCTCTGACCATCGGACGTTACTGCCACATACATTCATGTGATTTATGGACCAGAACATTCAAGGAGGTCTGATCTAGTTCTGTCGTGTTCAAAGCCGGACTAATATGCTGCACTGTATATCAACCAGACCATTACTACAACAGGATTTATGACTTTCCAGCTAGAGCTGTTCATGTCTATCGACTGCATCTTGATAGAAATATATCCATTACATGGTTCCAGGAAGGGGAATTTTACATGACATTTCCCCTCTATGACACCCCCGGGATTTCACCCAACTGTGAAATATTGAACTTTTTATGCGGTAGCCCTTGTGCTCCATCTCAGAATTTTACAAGGAATACTTGCACATTAATCGTCAATTTTTAATAGATCTATTGCCACTTTAATGCATTAGTTATTCACTGTGGTAAAGTGACATTACTGTAATGAAATGAGCCTCACGTCTTGCAAAGAAAGAAAATACTGTGGTAAGGTAAAAACATTATGGCAATTAGTCAGAGAAATGTATTTTTAACTGACAGGCTTTTGAGAAACTGAATGTTTCCTCGCTCTCGGAAAGGGCACCTGTAACAGGAGATGACAAACAATGTTAAGTATAAAAAAAGTAAATACAAAAGGAAGGAAGAGCTAGGTACGTCACTCACTCTTATCCTGCTCAGGAGGCTCCAGGATGTCACTGTCTGTGTCACTGGGAATATGCCAGGGCTGTCTGATGGCCTGTAACTGCTGGTAGAACTCATCCTGCAATGGAACATAACAGAACAGCAATGATGGAAGAGAATTCTTACTCATGTAGATAATGGACAGAGGAAAACAGAGATGGAAAATGAGGTTAGAAAAAGAGAATCAGTATGTCAGTTTATTTATCAACCTGTTCATCTCCCTACATGTACTGTATGTTTAATCCAGCTGCGGGATCTTACTTGCCTGTTATAGATTTCAGACATCAAAGCTTATCCAATCTTTGAATGTGTTCTCTTTCAAACAGATACATGTTGTCTTGGTCCTGTCTGAGGTTCTAACGGCGTTACACATAAAGTTGCAGTGACTCCATGAGAAGGAGCGACAGGTCAGAAAACTGAATTGTACAAAATCCCCAATTAAACTTTCAAACACAGATGTCAAAAGCTGACACAGACACAGACACAGACACAGACACAGACACACACACACACACACACACGCACAGTATTCCTTCACTCTCCAACCAGGCCTCATTTAGAGGCTTCAGTCTACATGGGACCAGCTGGCCTCAATAAAACCAGACTGGGTGCAGCGTTTTGGATAATCAAACTAGGTGTCAACTAGTGTTTAAAAAAAAAAAAAAAAAAAAAAAAAAAAAGTATACAGAGGGACTGCAAAATTCCTGCCCACCATTAATAAAGCCTTCAAAAAGGTCTCATATTTAACAGCACTGCTGTTAAGTAGATCATGAAAGGAATATAAGAAAGAAATCCCATTGAAAGTTCCCCTTTTATGCCAGACTCATTTTTCCACAGTGAAATGACATACTACTGTACAGACCTCCGTGACTCTCCACTAAAACCCCACACGAAGAGTGTATTTGTGTTTGTGAGGGTATGCACATGTGTGATATTGTGTGTTCTGGTGCTCACAGTCATAATCTCTCTGTGTAAAGGCTCTTGTGTTCTACAGCCAGCTTTACTTAGGCATCGAGCCTATTTGACACTCAGCGCACACGTTCGCTCTCACTTGCACTGAAACGTTATAGTAAAGCTGGATTCATTTTCAAGTCCTTGACCCAAAGCTTATGACAATTTGACTTCATGTTTTACACACTCTGGATGTACTCGATCTGTTTTATTCCTAGATAAATCTTACATGTAAGAAATCTCTAAAATGTAACATTTTCTGGGGTAGTTCAACATTTTGGGAAACTTTGCTTATTCGCTTTCTTGCCAGCAGTTACATGCAATCAATGCCACTGCCATGTCTGTCCATTAAATATGAAGCCACAGCCAGAAGACACTTAGTTTAGCATAGAGACTAGAAGCGTGACGTAACAGCTAAGCCTGTCTGTGGCCAAAGTTTAAAAAAAAAAAAAAAGGGGGGGGGGTATCTGAATGGCTATTTCTTGGCTAGGCACAGTGCCTACAGTGAATCTTTCTACACTTCTGTTGTTTTTGTACAGATTAAACAGAGACATAAGGTGTTAATAAGTGAGTTTTACAGGTGTTAGAGGGTGATTACATTTTGACAGAGCCAGGCAAACTAATTTCAGTCTTTATGGTCAGCTAAGATGACTGTGTCCTGACGCTGGCTTTGTATTTAATGGGAAGATAAGGGTATATAAGTGTATTTTCCAAAATGTTAAACCGTTCCTTTACAAATAACAGTTACAGCACTGACACTTGCTCCATTACTAAACGTGTAAAAACGATTTAAAGTTTTTTTTTTAACTTTTTTTGCTGTACCTTTGACAAAGACCACCCAGTTGTGTCTGTGTCAGAACGGAATTTGTGAAGGCAATGCTTCCACAATGCGACTTCGCCTTCGTGCACTTTTGCTTACATCACTTCTTACACCACAGTGAGCAAAAATATGTTTTTGATGATAAAAGGTATATCTCTCAATTCGGAGTCTTACCTCAGACAGATAGGCCCGTAGGCTGGCACCAAGGCTGTCTGTAGTGCTTAGCCCAGGAGGGGTGAGCAGCGGTCGGGGATGCATGGGCTGACTCGTGGGCGTGACGGGACGGCTCCGCGACCTCCTGAAGGTCACCTCTTTATGAGATCCAGGGTTAAAGGTGGAGCGTGTCAGTAAACTATTTGGCGTCAGGGGCCTGCTGGGTGTTCGGGGGGTTTGAGTCCTGCTCCCTGGGTTGCTGGGAGATTGAGTCCGACCCATGACCAGGGAGGTGGGCTTGGGGCTCAGCAAAGGGAGACCCACGCCACAGGGCTTGCCTGAGAGGCTGCCGGCTGGAGACTGGGGCCTGGAGACCAGACTGGGGAGAGGAAGCGTGTCGGGCAGCGTTCTGTGGTGAAGAGGGGTGTGGAGCAGACTACTGTGCAGATTGTTAGAGCTCCGAGTGGTCATCTTCCCTGCTTCTGCCAGCTTGGCCAGATCCTTCTCAACCTCTGCAGGAAAAAAAAAAAAAAAAGGGACATAATCCAAGTTAGAATCCAGATCATCATATTTTAAATTTAAAAACAGTCAACACATACACTGTCTGAACAAGTAAGCTGGTGTAGTTACCAGATTTGAATCATATTTTTGAACTGGATTTTGATAAGTGTACAATGATACCTGTACCATTTTACACCAGATAACGCAAATGAACGCGGGGATTCCCTGATAGAGTCGGGTTTATTTTTCATTACATATTCAGAGGATGTGGAGGTTGGTGCACTGATGATTCACAAACTTTACAGAGCATTAAAGTGGGCGAGACTGCTCAGTTTAATCCTTCTTCTGGGCAATGATGACAATATTTATAGACCCTGTAAATTGTGGTGAATCCAACTTCCTCTGTCAGAAAAGGTTCCAAGTTGATATACAGTAAGCACAGCCTGGTAATATTTTTGTTCCTCGTTCCTGACAAAAGCACATTTGTTTGCCTCACTGGTAGTCTCAAAAACATTTCTGTTTGTAAAAGAAGTGACGCTGCCAACTTCTGTGATCAACATCTGGGTCATTTTTTCCGTGTTTCATGCTTTCATTCCAGATCTTGGCAATCAGGACTCAACACACCAGTCTGGGAGTTATCATTTGAGAGGGATAATTTCAGGGATGACTCATCAGCTGTGAGTATTTCTGGAAAACTGTATATGTGTGACGTTAAATAAGTAACAAAAGGAAGCATGACAAGTATTTCACAAACCTCGACTCCCTTGTTTTTGAGCAAATGGTGCTTTCGCCCTTTACAAACAACATTTTTCCACACTAAAATGTGAAACACATGCTCCCTATTCACTGACAACTATCCATTTAGTATGCAAAGCAGAGAACGCCTGCAACACTACTCTGGATGCAGCTTTGGGACATTACTGGGTTGGTTCGAAATCTATTCCAGACTATTTTGTATACAATCCTTGAGGGATCAAATACATTCAATGCTCTGACATGGATAATTAGATTGCTGTTTCTGTGCTTAATCAGCTCTGATTATATGGAAGTTGACCTTTACAGCGAGATACATTGCAGAGCACATACTGAATACTGCCTTGACCATGTGCATATACACTGCATGACATTGTGTCTGTGTTGCTTTAACCCTAATACACTGTACACGTGTTACTTCTCTAAATAATAAGAGAGAAAAGTGAAGGTACAGGTCGCAGCTTGGCCTCACTCTGACCGACTCTGACTGAAAAGCTGAAAGAAAATTAACTCTCTGGGGTGTTCAGGGCATATCATGACATCAGCCTGTGGAAGTGGCAGGACTGCAGTGTATAACAGTATAGTAGAAACCATAAAGCGGCTTTGTTATAAGGTTGAAAATCTGTATAACAGTGAGATCATAACCGTAAGACCTGCTGAGGGGCAAGTACTTCAGTGATTTCCCCGTTTAAACCCTTAACCGCACACACCCTGTCCACCATGACTGGTGTTATTATTATATCGTAAACAGGATATGTTCATTAGTAATCTGTTCCCATAAAGTTGATTTTTTAATCTCAAGTTATTTACCAGTTGAATGATAAACACCACATGTTTTTGTTATGAAAATCACTCTCCCTTCCTTAAATGGCTGGTCCACTCATGATTTTATCGTAAACCAGTTGCTTCCCTCGACTTCCTGGCATTAATAAGAGGCCTGTCATATGCAGCTTTACTTTAAAATTCTGTGCAGTTGACCGTGTTTAGCACAGAAATATTACAATCCATCTCACAGACACTGATAAATAATGACAGCTCCTACAGATCAAAGAGTTACCATCAAAATCCATATGGTAGAAATCTTTGATAGGTTTTGATCCAATCATTCGGTAATAGGAAGAGGAAAAATGTGGAGAAAATGAGACAGAGAAAAGGAGACAAGAACAAATGGAAACAGATCTAATCTATTAAACTCTTTGATCAAGCAGCAGTTGCACGTGGTGAGAGAGTACAGGGCCAGAGCACGCTATACAACCATTTAGAACTCATGCAAACTTTACTAGGTCCCTTCTCTGAAAATAAACGAATGCACTAATGACATATCATTTGTCTGTATTTCAGCTGCAGGCTTGCAACGGTACAACATACTGCTTGCCTGGAGAAATTCAAACACCAGCAATTGTCCTTGGATTAGAACAAAAATGGGCACATTTCAAATATGGTGTAACTATTGAACCGCAATACTTTTTGACCATAAATATATATATGTAGCATCATAAAGTGTCAAAAATCAAAAGCTGGCATTGAATGCTCAGTAAAGTTCTTAGCCTTGTTACACACTGATGCGTAGAGCGATATGGCATGTCTGTGTGAAATAGCAAAAAGGGATTGAATATACGTTCATAATTCCGAAACCAGTGAATTGTATCAGCAATAGCAGACGTTTTAAAACAAAACCCACCCTGAGGTGAAACTCTAATCAAACTGTACTTAACATCCTTCAGTGACAAATTCAGTGAGCAATAATTTATGTGTGTATTATCAAAAAAAAAGAAAAAAAAAGAAAGAAGATTCCTTTCATCACAAAAAAAGGAAACAAGGGATGATTGCACAACCATAGAATTGGGGTAATGATTTGAGATGAAAAATAAGGCTCTGGCTCCAAACAAGGAAAGTATTAGCGGCTAGTAAAGGCTTGAAAGAGTTGAATTAGCTTGTTGAACGGCTTCCCTGAGATGCCTGGTGGGAGCACTAAGCCTGAATATGCAGTATCTCGTTGTCAAACAATCAATACCATCTGAGGACCTCTGGGGGAAAGTTAGTGTGTTGTTAACACAAATGGTCCTAAGCGGCAGTTTGCTGTTTTGTACCGTGTTCACAGAGGCAACCAGTGTTTTCGGTGCTGATGTGCAGATGAACTAAGAAGGTTGTTGCAGCTGGGACCGCTGTTGGGGTGACACTAATAGGTTCACTAAGTGGGATGAAAACGCTTCAAATAAGTTTGGTATGTGAAGGCACGTACGGAGTCTTTACACACAGTGACACTGTCAAACAGAGGGGGAGGACATGCATAAACAAGCAAGTGGGTGACACATGACGGCGAATGGCGACGTTCCCTCTGGCCGCCGTCCCAGGCTTTCATCTGATTCATAAGCAAATACGTACTTGATCATTATGACAACAAAAGCAGTCTGAGTCACACAGACGTCACATATATCAAAGACGAGCATCACTGCGCTAGGAATAATGATTTCCAAAACGCCACTCTGTCAGACAAAGCCATTCTCCAGCTTCGATCATTTCCAAATGACTCAGCAGAGCTCGGCTTACTGATTGAACCTGTCAAAGCTGGAGCTCAGATAAATTCCTGGCATGTGGAAATTACTTTAATTAGTTTTTCTATTTAGTCTTGACACATTTAACTTTTTAATTATCCAAGAAAATCCTTTGGCCAAAAGCGGTGCATTCTTTGGCTAGACTCTCCCCCTCCCACTCCTCATAAATGCTCCCTACAGCCCTTTCCATTTCAGACATCTCTGTAGTTCAGTGTAGACTATGTTCTGTATTCCAAAGAAAGTATTTGATTGGACTTTTCTTATACAATTCATCACTAAAGCCCCCCAATACATACATACATAGACAAACTCAACTCATACAGACACAAAGACACAGCACAGTTACACATACACGAAGCTGCCTACCAGCGAGCTGTTTGCCCATGTTCTCCAGCTCTTTAGAAAAGAGGGAGTCACCCAGTAGCAGGCCCGTCTGCCCGGCAGAGCTCCCACCTCTCACAGCCTTCAGATCAGCCTCCCAGACAGCCTGACGCTAGTTAGCAAGGAGAACACAGAAGAGAGAAAGTCGCATTAGAAGAAAGACCCTTCAATTAACTCTTTATATTATTTTCAGCTATTGCTGGAAATATCTGAGCCATATCTCCTGGAAAGAAAGAGGCAATTATTATTTTATGGGCTTTAGAAAAACACAAGAAACCACAACAAGTGTAGATGAAAGCACAGAGCGTGCAGTGCACTGTGTTTAGTGAATGTGAGATGTAAGACTTTCAGTAGTGGCTCAGGAATTTTTTGTATAACTTTCAGTAAATCTATAGGAGCATGTATGAGCACTAGTCTGTTGGCTAAGAGCCTGACAGCAACAAATCTTGCACAAGAAGTTAAGGAACAATAAATCAGTCAGTCATTCTGGATAGTTATTGGTATTATACAAAAGTAAAGACGATCTTATTCTAAAGCATAGGAAATAAAAAGAAATTCTAAAAAAGGCAGATAGGATCAGTAATAGTGGCTGCTCTCGCCTATTTTGCTCCTACCTCTTCCTGGCCAAGCGTATGATTTGGAAAGGGACCTGTTAGACAGACTGGGCTTTGCCAAGTCCTGTAATGGCAGCGTGCCTAATCCTCCTATTTATTCCTATGATGGGACACAAGTGGCCAGATGATCTGTTAAGCCAATGGACCAAGTGCACACGAGCTCCAGGCACAGGTGAGAAATAAAACCTGTCAGACATAATTCCACCTTCCTGCAAGTTTGGTTTACACTAGGTAAGTTATGATACCACCGATGCCAGGACTTACATCATTTGATGTGCTAAGCACTTAATGAGAGACTGACTTGATTTGACAAAGTGCTGACACAGAATAAGGCTCTGGGAGATCTGTGATGTACATTAAGTGCAGTCTTTCACAAAAACCTGGGATGTGACAGGCTCCTCGTTTTATGATTTTCAGGCTTCAAAGTCGACTGAGCAGTCTTTCCAAAGAGGAGGTATGGTGGAAAACAAGTGAAGCAACTATCCTGTGATAAATGACAGAACATGATTCCCAGGGTCTGTGGCACTGATCTTTGTGTCTGTCAGATACATGAGGCGTTCTGTGGCAGCAGAACCACAACACCACAAGCCAATCCTTAATTTCAGCCCTCATAAAGGAGCAAGGCGGGAAGAGCGTTCTTACTGAATCCCCTCCCCAACTTAATTTCTCTCTCTTTGGTGGTATCCCCCCAAATCCAATAGCATGACTTCATCTTGTCCTCCTCCAGCTCTGGGTCTTCTCAGCAATAACAAACAAGGCCACCAACAGATCCCCAAATGTATTTGTATAATCTTTATTATACTGTAAGTTATTAAACAGTGTATAAAGGTGCGACTGCTACAAAATCCATGTCCTGGTTTCACCTTGATTCTATTAAAATCCACTTTATTGTGATGCCTTAAAAAAAAGCCCAGCCTCACTTCATGAGACCAGTTGGTGTGCATAGATTTATTCTTATCAGCAATATCCATAGTGCAGCATTTGCATTGCTACTGCCCTAAAGCTCTTCTGTCCACTAAAGGAAAGATTATCCTGTAATCAGGACCATATATCCAGTAGAGTGCAGACTGGAGGCTGACGCTGGTGGTACCGTAGTCCTGTGGCTAGGTAAACAAACAGGATATACCGAGTCTGCAAGCAATTCACTTCCTCAGATAACATCAATAAACAAACAGACATTTCGATCAAAATATGTTTCATCAAGTTTGGTGAAATCATACATATTTACAAAGTCACCGGGACGACGTCAACATGCACAGTGTAGTATAATGAAATAAAAATTTTAAAAAAGCCTACAAAACAGAATGGCTCTATGTGGTAAATAGGGGTAAAAACAAAAAAAAAAATAAACAAAAGATGGACCTGATTACACACTGAAGAGACACAATGAAGTGATGAGAAGTGATTTCCCTTCACCGTGGTTTGAAGCAGCTATTGTCCTTATCTGAGACAATGTACTCCATGACATGAGATGGGTCAAACTTTTATTTATTTATTTTTTTTTTTCTCTCCATTGTATGGATGCTTAGATTGGATGCTTTAATCTACACAGACAAAGAGATGAGATGAATGCCTTTTCATCTCCAAAATAAAAGCGTGGCTATGATTTTTGCAATGACTTACGAGTATATTAATGTCAGTGGCGCAAAACCCAAGTTGTATAATCTCCCTCCCACTATGACAAAACTGAAAGACCTAAAAGAGGGAAGGGAAAAACCCTCTGGTGATGCTCCTGCCCAACTAACAAACATGGATCTTGTTTCTTGCAAAATTGATTCCATGTTGAGGGCAAACAAGACAGAAAGAGAGAGGATGGAAGTCTAGAGTTAAATATTTTATAGCCTGCATGTGTGCAGCTATACGTGTGTGGTCACCAGTAATAATCACCACAATCTGGGGTTTGGTCCAACGTTGCCCTCCACACAACAAGAACTGTTTGGGATGTGTGCATGCAGTCACAGACCTCAAACATGGCTGGGCTGGGTTGGAGGTTTGAGCCTACTGCTGGCTTCGCTAAGCACAACTGATGGACTCTCTTGTTGTGGTCAGGCCAGGGTAACGAAGGGACTAGTGCATACACACGAACGCACACGCACACACATATATACAACAAAACACATACAGGTCTGCTGTATTTCCCATTTCTTATTTTTTTAGACTTTTACCTGGGCAATTTGACACAAATTGGAACTATTTATTGCTGTGGGTAAAAGAAGCTATTCTATTCTACAAGACTGTTTCTTGAATTTCTCCTAGGGGATAAATAAAAGTATCTATCTATCCGTGCATCATGGACTCCATTACGCATGGGTCTAAAAGACTAATTGTGCTACAGTTGCTTGAACTTCACCTTGCACATTTTTGTGTCACTATACGGTGAAGGTTTTCAGTCCTTGCGATGTTGTAGCAACAGTCTTACCAATAGCTTCTACCTTTTTAAACTTTTCCTTTTGGGTTTTAAGACTGAAACCGAATGAGACTTATACTAGTGTAAATGTAACTGCACTTTTAAAAATTCTGGATGACTGCCACTTAGGCGTAGCAAAGCCAGAGCACGCATCTCATGGGCTCAGATAACGCTCCAAGATTAAAAATTCGAAAAACTTCCAAAATGTAAAAGTCAAGAGCGAAGATCAGTAACAGCACAGGAAGTACCGATTCTTTTCAAATCAGGTGCAGGATGGGTTGATACTCGAGTGAAGAAGAGAACATCCTGGCAGAGGGCATCTTTGTCAGCATAAGGATTTGATCTGCACATGTATTGGATAGAGAACATTGTGCATTGTAACACTGTGTCATCTCTCAGTCTCTGATTAACAGGGAGAGATCAAACTCTCTCACTCTCATGACCCTAAGCCACTTGTATTATATTTTCTTAAAACATGTTCAAATGTATGTAACGAGACATTACAAGATTATTTATTTATATATTCCTGGACTCTGGGGTGCAAAAGAAAAAAAAAAAAGAAAAAAAAACAATTTAAAATTTTCCTATTTCATCTATATTCCACATTAAGTTCCTAAAATGGGTTGATCCAATAAATCCAATTGTAAGAAACTGGAGATGCTATGTTTTCCAAATAACTGATTTAGCTGTTTAAGCCCCTTCCAGCTTGAATGGCCGTTGGAGGATATGGGATGTGAGGGGTAACACTCAACTTTTAATGAGTTCCTTTTGTCTTGGCTCACAGCAGAAACACCTAATGGATTTTATGGACTATATACAGAGCTCACCAGCTCATGGGCCCAACCACTGTGTTAGCGCGGCCAAAAGCAGAGAGGATATTGACAATAACGCATAATTACCCTCCCTATTCAAGCATTTCGAGGACGGGTTGTATGACATACTGCCTGTCCCCCAGTCAGAGAAGAACAACCAACAGAGAGAGTTAAAGTGTTGCGGCCAAAAGAAAGCGCAAAAGGGTGAAAATTAGGAGACGGCAAATGAAAGGAAATAATAATGTTCAATTAGTAAGGTGAGAAGAAAGAAATAAACCATCTTACTAACTGAACATACATTAGTAAGCAGCTAGATTGGATTTTAAGCGCCAAATAGTGCACACACATGGTCATTAATATTTCAAATATGAGCCGAATGGTGTGTGCCACAAAAAATAATAACTTGTATATTCAAATAATATAAAGTTCACTAACCTTCCCACTGCATTTACTATTGGGCTTTTACTTTGATACCGTACGAAACAAACTCATAAGTCTATTGAAACCGTTTCTTACGCTGTTCACTATTACACTATGATGTACACACACTGTAACAGTATATACAGCTTAGGGTTTTTCACATGGTTTTGACATTTGTAATATGGGATTATCCTAGTTGTTGCAAGCGGGATTTCATTTTTAAATGGGCTATTTCATAAATAGAACATTTGAATATTCCAAATACAACAGAAGCGTAAATGCACTCAATGAGAAACAAATATCACTGACCTAATGTAATGTCAAAATGACCATGACTCTGCCAGATAAACAGCAGTAATCTTTAGTGAGGGTTATTGTTTAGGTTTAGGTGCATGTTGGACCCTAAAAGTTGCAGAGCCACTAATAGAGTTTTGGGGATAAAATAAAATAGTAAATCGTGGTGATTAGAACTGCAACACAACTCTATGTGTATTTAGAAAATGAACATAATAGCTATTTTATATTGAAAAGTAAGCTAACATAACAAGCCATGCAGCACAAAAACGATTTTACCATGACTGTTAGACTGGTTGTTTTATTTTAACAACGTGTAAGGCCATAGCGCACAGATGACAAATTAAGGAAAACCACTAATATGGAAAATCTATAAATCCTAAACAACCTTTGGGGAAGAAAACTGCACTAGAGATACATATATAGTAAAGAACAGAGATTTGCTCAGAGGATAACATTGCATGTATAACTTTGGAGGTGTGGGGAGCAGACTGGTGCCAAATATAAAAAGCCATACAGTGTATCGGCTCAGCCTACCCCTGGCCCAAACTCAAATTCCCCTGGAAACAGAAATAAACCATCACAATGGCTCTGCCTTGTATCATACACCTGGCATTGCATCACACTAATTATCTTATTTCGACTGTACAAATGAACAGTTTCCCCCGGCAGACTTTATGATGGTAACACCCATACAAGGTAAATTTGATTAAAACATATCACTTAACACTTACAAAGGAAACTGTAGAAGAATTTCTTGGGGAATTTGCTCTGGCGATTGCTTTAGGAAAGTATTTGTCTTTATGAGGCAATTATCACCTAAAGGAGCTGGCAGAGGCAGGGGGCCTGTCGGACTAATAATGATAACCATTAACAGTGTTTACTTTCCAACATCACCAAGCTTTTACTGCCCAAACCAGGGCAATATACAATTCAAGGCATACTACATTTATGGACAGCCGTACATGATGAAATGTGCTAATAATAAAATACGACTTCAAACCTTTAAACCGAGACAAAGTTGCATGCATGCCTTCTTTAACACTAATAATTAGTGCAGCGAGTGAAGAAACAATTGGACGCTTGTGTCCTCACTTTCTAAATACATGTTAAATATACACAAGTAGCAGCAGGAGATATAATAAGTTAATTTAAAGAAAGAGGAAACATAGTTATTATTATTTTGCTTACTGTATGATTTCAAACATTGTTCATAAAAGCATCACATTTGTTTTCTGTAGCCTTTAGCAATTGTGGCCCACAAGCCCCCGAAAGGACCAGTTAAACTAACAAGCTATTACAGGTAGTTTTTGCCTTTCAAAAAGAGCCAAACACAAGCAAGTAAACACAAAACAACCACATGCACGACAGTAGGTGACAGGACACGTCTGCACTTGCGGTTTTCATATGGGACATATTAGTAGCTTGTTCTGAAGGCTTAACCTATGGAGAAGTGGATGGAGTGTTTAGTCCTTTGGTTTATAAAGCTAAAGTAGAGGCTCCAGGTGGATGTGAAGGTCAGTGGTAAAGAGAGAAAACATATCTAGTTGAAAGCTAAATTATTTAGCTGGACTCTCTGAAAAAAGATGTTATTTGGTATTGAACTGAAACAGTCTATTACCTTTTCACCCGTTATATAACAGTTATACGCATTTGTCTAAAAGCCGATTTATAAAATAGGAAAGTGAGAATAAAATATGCAGTTTGATGTTATAAAGTCCAGAGTTTCTCTAATTTCTGGATGGTGTCTTGCCTGCGTTTGGTCTAATCCGTCAGACTTCCGACTAGAGGCTTTGATTCAACAGGTCCCTCAGTCTGTGAAAGTCTGCTCCCAGTTAGTCTGGAGCCTCTCTGCATCTGCTCCACACACGGAGCAATGCCTTGGCTCCAAACCTCTTTCTTTCTTTTAAAAAGTGCTGTAAAAAGCCTTGTCTAACACTTAGATTGGGCAATTATAAAAAAGGTATTGCCTTTTTTTTTGGGAGGGGGGGTGATTATACAAAGGTACAGGCGTCTTAGCTGACCGCTTTATGAACAACATGTGAGTGTTTGTGTCTGAGTCTGGTGCGTGCCACAGTAGGCCTCTATAGATTTCTTCCCTGAAGCGTGTGAGGTTATCGCACAGTCCTATTGAACAAAACTGTGTGTGCTCCTATAACCCATAAATATTTAGCTCTATTGTATAAAACGTCTGAATCATCCTCAACTCTCGCTGTGTCACTAGATACGCTTTTCATTTGTTCCTTTCAGTGCCCTTAGAGGTAAGCAAAGTGATACAGGGAGATTTCTAATTGGGGTATCAATTGTTCAGCACTATCAACTGTTGTGTAAGCTGAAATGCCCACATCAAGATGTATCAGTTTTGCTTGGGTCTTGTCCTATTAACAAGAAGCTTGAGGTGGTTTTTCGCTCACTCTCAGACAATAGAGGCGGAGGAGAGAGTGACGTGGTAACTGATGGTTGTATAGTGATCTTAATTGTTTGGTGATGGATGTAGGGAGGACACTTACAGAGCCCGACACTTGAGACGAGGCCTCGCATTCCTGCATCCGTCCCGCCACTGTGTCCACCCCGGGCAGTGGAGCTGCTCCAGACAACACACATAAACAGGAAAAAAAAAAAAAAGGAAGAGAGAGCAGAACATGAGACCACAAAAATGCCAAAAGAGGCAGAAAAATAACTACTTTGAATTTGAACTGCGTTACACAACTTACAGGAGATGTCAGGTACAGCTTGTTCAGATATGTGAGGCCTGTGCTCCTCTTCAGATCGACTGTCTGATAGACTGTCCCCCTGCAACCTGGAAACAACACGTAACACGTATACACTACTGTACACATTGGCAACAGAGTACATTTAGATAATCTCTCAAATCAGCATTTTTCAGCCACAACATTACAACAGATGTTTGGAAACTGAACGTCAGATAACAAAAAAAGCAAGCAAGTCGGTATCAGTCTGAGGTGATGAGACAAAGAGGAAGTGTTTAGCGAGTTCAGAATCTCTTCTTTTGAAAAATCTGGGATGGTACCAAGAAAGGAGGAACATGGGGTCACAAACCAAATCTTGTCATCACCGCTTCTCAAATTATATCTGAAATAGTCCCTTCTTTTAAATGAAACCATAGTAATGCATTCACAGACATATGGTGCACAGAATTAAACTGTGCACGGCTCACTTGTTTCAGAAGCTTGCTGAAAAAAGCAAAACTGAAAAACTGGCTCAAAGATTCTGCTTCCCCTTACATCTTTCAGTTACTGTTCTTTATCATGATCTGTTCCAAGCATTTTTTTTCCCCCAGAGATATCTGTTTGAACTGAAATGGAAGCAGGTCTGAGAGATTTGGTTGTCTCCTTAAGGTATTAAAAGATTTAAGTTTCCCTTAGATAGGGAAGTTCACTGTGGGTGAAAGACAATCAGCGATTGAAATGCATTTTAAAAAAGGAAGATAAACACGTTACAAGAGGCTTTTCGCTACATTAATACTCTTCTACAAACTAATTCACACACTCTCGACAACAGAATGGAATTAAACCGGCATTTATTTTTCTAAAGCATATTTTAACGACTGTAAATCATACCGCATATTAACTGTAATTACACACTACTTTAGCTCCAAATTCTTGCGCTGCATGTTATTTCCATGTCATCAGTGCAGCCGTTAGCTGGAGACAAAAGAAAGTAATTCATGCACTTTCGAGGCACGGCTGCATTCCCTCCCAGCCACAGGGCCTCTTGATTTCTACCTCTACCATGAGGGTAAAAGCAAAAAACTGCTTTTTAAAGTGTATTCTATTTCGTTTCTTTCTTAATACATCCCTCTCCTTGTCTCTCCTTCTCTTTAATGGTCTTTATAAGACCATTAAGCAGTACCCAGGATGACTATCACAAGGCCTTCCCATTCTCTGAACAAAAGCTGCTCATAGCCGCAAGTCCTGACTACTATTCCCTCAGTACATTCCTGATATGAAAGCAATTAATTTAATGAGAACTACAAGCCCAAAAGAGGTTTGAGGAGATCTATCCATTTCCTTGGACAGCTCCGCCAACTGCTCCGGACTATGCCCAAGATCTGGGATGCGTTTGCACACAGGAGGTTTTGTGGCAGGAGCACACAGCCATTAAACGAACTGATCGAATGCATGAACGAGGTGGATGAAATGCTGGTGCGACCACAGCTGTAGCCCAAGAGACAGAGACATGGCCACAACACACAGGCCACATGGCACTTTACACTTCAACCAACCAGCAGAGAGCGAGAGGAAGCAGCGTGTTTCCTGACCTGCCACTGCTAGTTAGGAGCCACACAGGCTGACTGGACTGTTCGCTGGTGTGGACAGTGTCTGGACAGAAGGGAAGGAAAAGGATAAAGGCTGAGAAAGGTGGCTAACAAGGCTGGGATCAGTTTCATTACAGGGTCAGCAAGTTCAAAAAGAAATGCGTTATTGCCACGCAGCTCTTAGTAATAATGAATTGACGATTCATTTTAAAATTCAAGGGAGTTTTTCCTGAAATAAACGTTTTCTTCAACCTGTTTTTGTATGTGTGATGTTACTGTGTCATCGACATATAATTCATTCAGGGCTCTTGCCTCCTTGGAATGACCTGCACTTGTTACAGGTGGATCTGGGAAACACAGTAACCTTCATGAGTGCTGCTGGGATCGAATAAAAGCTTGTTGGGGAGCGACAGAGTTGTCGCCTTCACGCTGTGGGTGTGAAAGTAAGCGTCACCTCTCCTTGGCTTTGGGTGGTACGCGGTACGGTAGAGCCAAGTGGCTTTGTCTTGTTTGACCGCTTAGACGACTAGAGGGAATCGAATACAGTTTACATGTTTTCCAACCAAGGTTTGATGCACAGAGTGACGGACCTCACTGACCCGCAACAGCTCATACGCAGAAAAAAAAGGAGAAGAAAGAAACGGCGCTGAATTCTAATGTGTGTGTTTTATTTTGAGGTGATGGGTATGTGAGGAATGCTTGTCCAACTTGGGTCATTGTTCACATATCCATGAAAAACTAAGGAAGCCTCTACTATCTTTGTGAGAGTTATACAATATCAGAAAGAAACCACTCGGTCTTCTTTGGCCTTCATTTTAAAACTACATTAACTATAAAAGTAACTTAAAGTGTAAAACTTGCAAGGTCACATCTGTACAGTAGTACTGTCTGCAGGTGTGAAACATGAGGGCATCGACAGTGCCACATGTGTTAGTCTTCTGAGGAGCGAGTTTCAAGGTTGGCCGCATATGGAGCCATGTTTGAAAGGTGTTTCTGTGAATCCCATCAAGACGGCGCTAACGCAGACAAAGCATAAGGTCTCTGTTCGGATTGCCCCCCTCCAAACTCCTCCCTGACCTCTGCCCACACATCTTCTTTTCACAACACTCTGTCAGTATGCGTGCGAGGACATGCATGCACATGTTTTTATGTGTGGATTCATGAATATCTGTGTGTGTGTGTGTGTGTGTGTGTGTTCATGCACGGAGCCCTCCACAACCTCTGATTCCAGAATTGTGTGTCTCCAGAATAGCACAAAAGGCATACCATGCGTGCAACACTTTTCCAGCTTACTGATCTGTTTATGACCCTCTCGCTCACCAAAAATGACTATGAAAGACCACGACTCCTTCGCCAGTAAAACTTGGGAAGGATTTGGTGGTCAGGTTAAAGAGGACGAAGCAAGAATTTGGCCTGAACTAGAAGGAGAGAGGAAGACAGAGAAGGAGAACAGATGTCTGACATTTTAGTCAGGAGAAAAAAAAAAAACTCAGTGCAAGCGCCAAAAAGGACTCCAGATACAGATGCTGCTTTGCTTTGCCACTGATTCAACCAGAGAACTCAATGATATGCCAGAGGTATAAACTATTTGCTTAAAAACATCCAGTCGATAAACTGCCAACGAAAAAAAAAATATCCAGCGATACCATTCATCCTCCTGCAGGACCTCTGACAACATCCTGCAGCCTATGCGTGGAACGAAACTGATAAGCATTGAGAATGAAAGAAGAGAAGGAAACAAACAAATTCCAAACCCCAAACAGAGGAGGCTGTGCAGGCAGATTTGTGCCTGGCGTCTCATCGAAGAGATACCCGTATCTTTGACTGGCATCAAGGAAGAGTCCTGCCCACACCTGCCTGTGGTATCACACCCAACACACAGAAATCTGAGCGCTACACTGATGCTGTGGATTCAGGGGGGGTGAGGGGGTGGGGGGGACGACAGGAAATGTGTCAGAAAAGAAAACAGTGATAGAGACAGAAAGGGTGATAATGGAGATGATTATCCGCGATAAAGCACATTTGTGAAAACAAGTAACACCAGAATGCACTTCAGATATGATATTATTCTCTGTTTTGGCTGTTGAGTTATGCTACCTTTGATACAAATGCAAATAGAGGGAAATGGGGGAGAGGAGGGTGGGGCACAAGTGGGAGTCACGACCCGGTGTAACAATAAGGTTGGATGGTAGAAAGAAAAAAAAAAAAAAGAAAAAAAATGTATTACAGTAAGAGCCACAAATTCAGTGTAGCTAAGTGCTAGTGAGATTTATGTGGAGATTGATACCACTCTCATGTCTGTCTGGTAAATATAAGACTACAGCCAGCAGCCAGTTAGCTTAGCTTAGCATGAACTGGACTGGGAACAGGGAGAATCAGCTGGCCTGGCTCTCTCCTGGCTGGAAAAAAAAAAAAAAAAAAAAAAAAATAGCTAAGCACACAACCCCCTTATAACAGAGCAACTTCACACGTTTACACCTGTTTCCTGTCTTTATGTCATGCTAAGCTAACTGGCTGCTGGCTGCACTTGTATATTTACTGAACAGATATGAGAGTGGTATCGATCTACCCATCTCTCTTCCAAAACCCAATCTCTCTCCGAGGCACCAGATAGGAGAAGGTAGAAACATTTACCTGGCACACCTAGAGCAGATGTTGAGTGTAACTTTGGCCTGCGGTTCAGGCTGATAGGAGCTGCGTCCCTGGCTGAATTTACTGCCGGATGGAGCCAAGCCTGTCACGCCCTCCATCCGCAGGTCATCCAGGTCCTCTGAGGGGGGAGCGAGCCAAAGAGACACAAGTGGAGACAGGGGAAGGAAACCAAGGAAAAGGGAGAGAAAACAAAGGAGAGAAAGGACAGTCATTAATCATACTGGTCTCTCTCTTGTCAATATGATGCCCGGCGATGACAGTCTGCTCAGAGCTGAAGAAGCGAGCAAGCACATCACAGTAAATAAACACTCTGAGCCCAGCACTGCTGCTATGCTCCCTCACACGCACATAGATACAACCACAAACACAGAGATTTAGGAGTTAAAAATTTTTTTTTAAAAATACTACAAAAATCTTTGTTGCAGGGAGCGATGAGGAAGAGCCGATGACAGCGCCACATCACGGCGGCACAGACACAGGAAGGGTACGTTAACAATACGAGGTTGAAGGGGACAAAGAACAATGAAGTCGGAGAGGAAAAATGAGCGGTAAGAGGGAGATGGAGCGCTGGAAAAGTTGGGTTTCGTCTGATCTCTCCCTGTGTCCTCGAGAGCAAATACTCCCTGAGCACACACACACACACACACACACACACACACACACATACAGACCCCGTTCCCTCTGACGCTAAAAAAGTCCATATGTATCAGGCATGCCAGTATTGTTCATCCTTAACACCTGCTTACACACACACACATAAAACAGACACATACACACACAGTTAACAGGTGCAGAGGTCCTTTTTCACTTCTTTTTTTTCTTATGCACATGTTAAATAAACTTTATTTTTGTCTGCCCCCCCTCCCCCTTTTCTAAGATATCTGCTTTATCTCAAAATACAGCTGTTCTCCATGAAATGCTCTACGCATGGAACAACTCAGTTTGACATTTGAATGCGATTCAAGACTAAACAGGATCATCAGCTATCATATCATGGTACCGAATTTTCAGCATCAAGACAGTGTGATGCATGTTTCTTTAATAGACACTGCGCTAGCATGATGAAGAAAAGAAAGCACAAATCGAGCCAATGAAAAGATTTATGAAAGAACAGCAGTGAAGTAGAATAATATGAAGTCAGTGTTTTCTGTAGCAAAGCGCAGACTTGTAACAGATTGGTTAAATATTACAGAGGATCAAAGGGCAGAGCCTGAAGCAGCCAGACCATTTTGGTTTTGAATGCATCCTCAAGAGATAAAACATATTGCAGTACTTTCCATGTTATGAGAATGAATACATGAGTGGGTGTCTGCACTCGTGCTTGGTTAAGTGTGTTGGTCAAGCTTTTTAAACACATGTTGAATCACGCAGAACATTTTGACTGGTCACCATAACAATATTTGTCCCATTCTTCCCATAAGACCAGAAGAATTTAGGAGCTTGGCCAGTGAGGTGGGTCGCCTTGAGGACAGAGTATATTCTCGCCCCTTGCTACCATTGTTTCTACTCTTGTACATATAGTACAGTACGTGCCTGTGTCTCCATTTATGTGTGTATGTAGTTATTTGAAACCAACATTGATACTTTTCACTTTGGGATCACATTACCTGAGCCCCTGGTTTGGGGGAGAAAAAAAAAAAAAAGAAGAAAAAAAAAGGGGCCTCACACCTTGAAAGACGAGAATGCATGACTAATCACCTGGATTAGATTGGATGACACTTGCTCATGCGAACTCTCTGCCTCCATTCATCAGCGTGGCGCAGAGCCAGAAAATCTCACCCGTCTCCCGTCTCCTTTGGGTGACACCTAAATGCAGTGCTTCAATCCAACCCACGTAGTGGTGACTCTACCCTGACCAGGTTCGCTAAGCTCCTGTTAATTGTTTCTTATTTTTCCAGAGAACACAGTTCACAAGCAAATACAGCAAGAACGGATGCATGTGGAGTCGGTTGTTTTTAGCCTACTGCTGCATGTGGTGTGTCTCTGAGGATGGTCCTGAGTGAAATATCTCTATCTCTCAACTATTAGATGGATTGCCATTGAACAACTTTGGCGATCCCCTCACGTGGAATCCAAAGGATCAAATCTTTATGACCAAGTGCTTGTAAAAAAAAAAACAAATGACATTTCATCAGCCTCAGCTCTATTTTGCCTTTAGTGCTAATTAGCAAATGTTGGCATGCTTACTAAGACGGTGACGGTGATGGCTGTAGACATTTACGATTGTTAACAGATAAAGAACACAGCGCTACAGTAGAGGGGTGAAAAAACAAAAAAATATCAATCTAGAACATACAAATACAAAAAGCCTGCAAATACACAGATTGGTTCACATGTAGGGAGGAAACCAATATATTAACTGCTAATCTGAGTAAAACTGTTTCTTGAAAAATGATGTCTTTCAATTGAAAACTTCTAATCATTAGTGCACTATTATCTTCCTCCAGATGATATGAGTAGTTGCCGTTGACCGCTTTCAATTAAGTACAGACAGCCAAAAAAAAAAAGATTTACAAGATCTAAATCAATATGTCTCTTTACCTTTAACCTTGACCTTTAACAAACTCCAAAAAGATGCTGGATTTTCTCACATTTTGAACACTGACACTAGTCCGTGTCCAGGCTGTCTGAGAACAAGTGTTGTTTTAGTGTTTTGAGAAGGACAGATACATTCCAGTAATACCCTTAAGCGAGGCAATATTAAATGTCCCATTCATCACGGAACGCATTGGAGGGGGTGGGGACAGAGAGAGCCACCAGCGATTTGGGCAATTCGCCGGTCGTGGGAACTGCCCAAGTTTGGGCCTTCACCTTTTCCTCTTTTCTCTTCGTCCATTCCCACTTCTGCCTTTTTTCTTTTTTTTTTTTTTTTTTTAAAAAACCATTTTCCCATCTTTTGGTGACTGACTAATGTGGCATACCAGATTTTTTTGGGGTCATAGCCTGCGATACAAATCATTACTTGACACTTGGAAACATTCACTTGTAAGGCTGCGGCTTTCATGAAATGCCAAAAGAATAACAGCAACCGGCTCTCACACTGAAAGAGAGCATGACCTCAATGTACACAGCTGCTCGTCACCTCAACTCCCGCTTTGTCTTTTAGACATTGTTTCCTTCTGGTCAAGATAAAATGACACAATAATGGAGAGAAAGAGCTCAGTGTCTGAAGGAAGAGAGAGCTAATCTCAGACACTCAAAGGTCACTGAAGTAAACAAAGCATCCCTTACAGAAAACAGATTAGACTTTGGCTGAATGAAATGTAGCAGAGGTTGAAACACATTTTGTGCAAAAGCAAGTTGTTGCACACTTGCAATAGTTTGTGCTTTTGGACAGGTTAGAGAATAGAGAACAACATTTCCAGATAATTTCAACAGTCATAGAAGCAACTGGGAAGGGAAGAGTAACAGCCTAAGTGTTTTTTTCTTATGTGTATGCTTGTTTCAGGACAGATGGGTTAACAGAAAAAGTAACTTTGAAACAAACATTGAAGAAAGGCAGCTTTTTTTTTTTTTTTTTGATAAATGAAGGATACAAAAACACTGAAATTTCTTTTTGTACATTTAAATCTTAATGTCTCTCCAAGAACGAGATTTAACAGCGGGTTCAGCCCTTCATCTGTGTAACAGCAGTCTGAATTGCAGCCATGTCAGTGCTCCATGATGCTGAATCCAACTCTGAACTTTTTTTTTTTTTATTGGGGGAGGGAGAGGTGACAGATTTCTGTGTCGACACCACACTGTCTCTGAGGAAGGCCTGTGTGTGGAGTGCTAAAGTGATGAATATGTTACTCAGGGTTTGGGGTTTGGGTGTTAGTATTGTAAATGACTGCTTTTACATGCACATAAGTATTCTGACGCATTTGCTCACACTGTATCCCGATGACTAGAGGCCTGAATATGACCACAAAAAATGTTTTTTTTCCATCAGTGAGCATGGAATTGTTAGTTTCTATGTCAAATGTTAAGGCACTGTGTAAAATGGCCTTAATTTGACTTTTGAAAACAAACTATAAATACACGTAGCTTTTTTTTAATGTGGCAAATTAAAAATCGATGCTCACGTGGAAGATTTAGTGAACACACATTACATTTGGTGTGTCCAAGTGTCCTTTTCTTCTCTGTCTACTTAGTCAAACACATATGACTGAATGCATACTCTCCGGGTTCACAATAGAGCCCAGCATGCCTCCCACACAATACCACCATGATAAGTTTACAGTGCGTCTCCAGTGAGACCAGTTTACCCTGAGACCATGACAGCCTCCCAGGCCTCTGTCTAGACACAACAAACGTCTGTCCACACTCGCCCGTTTGTCAGCCCGTCACATTTCCACTCCCTGGGCACCGGGGCAGCCATGCGTGCTCCCCCTGTCTAACGATGAGACATGGCAGATAAATAAAATGGGTCTGCACTGGGGGGTAGGGGGTGAGCAGGGTGTGTGGGGGGGGGCTAGGGGGGGTGGAAACTATTCGAGCGATGCAATCCCAACAAAAGGCCTGAGCGATGAGGAATTCCGTGCCGCAATCACTCACTCACAGTAAAGCCAGGAAGGAGCGGAAAAGGGCGCACAGATAAAGTTTTTGTGTGCTCCTCTCTCCAAGTTTCCATGTAATTTAATGTTGTTTAGATAGCGACGGACTGACTGGCTCTATGCTGCTTTTCATTGGTCCTAAAAACAGAGTTGAAGTCATAATTAGCGCCCCGACTTCACAAATAACTTAATATACACCTTGGATGTTGCGTTGACAGATGCAGGGGTGGAATCAGCTAACGCACTACCCCACACGTGGAGAGGGGAGGCACGCAAACACACACACGCACACACACACACTTCATCATCTCCCAAACCAAATCCAAAAGCATTTCATCAAGTGCTGTGAGTTATTGTGTCTCATCTAAGTGAACTTTCCATTCTTTCATGAGCAGTGACGACGTCTCACCACATAACACTGGGCTCTAATTAATAGTCTGTAAGTGATAGATGCCTTGCTCCTTGCGATATACAGTTAAAAAAGCTGCACTCACACACACACACACACACACACACACACACACACACACAGAGACCCACATGTGTGAGCAGCATACTCAGACGTATAGATAAAAAGGCACGCAGCACATACTCAACCCAACACATACACTGACACTCGCAGACCTCACACTTTCGTTGCCCTCACACATACAACCAGCATTTGTGTTTCATTAAGCGTCGAGCACAAAGCCTCCACTCGGCGGTTAGTCGTCACACAGACATCTTTGATGTGAGTCGCGGCGGAGACGCATTTGTTTGGCTTTGTAATAAAAACAATATTCCAAGTTACATTTCATAATCATGTCTCGGCTTTCAATAGCGCCCCCCCCCCCCCCCCCTCCCCTTCTGGCCTAAAAATATGCCTGTTAGACTCCAAGTCCCCACAACTCTAAGTGCAGCAGTAAAAACGCTGATCAGAATCAGATGGGGTCGCACATGAGCAGGGTAACATCACGGCTCTGACGCCTGTGGAAAGTCTTATCGCAGACATTGGTGCAAACCTCCTTTTAACTCACTTTCTAACCGCAAATATTGCAGAGATTAGGACGTCACCGTAGACACAGCAGAGCTTGATGGATTGATGCATCGCACTGCCAGTCACTGTACTTGGATAAAGTGACTTCTTTGACTGCTCTGGAAATTTCTCTCTTTCTTCAAATTGTTGCTTAACTATTGATCTTCAAGACAGCCGTTTTGATATATATTTACTATGTAGAATATTAAAAAAAAAAAGGCTGTCTGTCAGGATCAAGTCTGCCATCTACAATTCAAAACAATAATATTAATCACCAAAGAATTAAGTAATCCATCAGAAATGTGCTCGACTGCCTGTACAAGAGGAATGTAGAGCGGTTGTAGAGAAACAGCTATTAAAAAAAAAAGAAGCATAATTTAACATGAGTAATGGAATAATGTTGTAGGTAGTACTGTGCAAGCAATTCACTCCTCCAAACTCAACCTTTTTCATCGTTTCCCTGCTTGTTTATGATAAACACATAGATACAACAGCACACACACAACTTCAGAGAGAGGTACAGTTTAACGTTTGCATTCACCCATGGAAATACACAGACACACTCACAGACACACAGACTACTTATTACACACCAATTATTGTATAATGACAAAGTCTATATCTCACTCGTCTTAAATCGTAATCTTAGAGCAGACAGGAGCCAGCAAACAGTGATGTAACTTTATGTTTTCAAATTTTACTCTGTAATTTCTTTTTAGATAAAGCTGCCCACGGCACTGTTGGGGTGGTCTTAGGTCGATTAACCTATAATAAAACTATAATAACACAATGCCTCTATTCACACAAGTCCCTTATCGGTGATTCTAGATAACAACCCTATCCACAGCGATCATCCTTGTGTGTCTATCTACCATCTTTTACTTCTGTCTGGCTACAGTAGCCACAATACAGCATCACTGTGTCCATTCAGCTCCCTTCCATTAAGATAATCTCCTCAGTTCATCTAAAGCGCTTACACACACCAGAGGTACGTACGGTGGCTGGTATTAGGCCATATTCTGCGTAATGACTACTGCTAGATTTATGGTATGATCACAGCAGTCTACTTGCCTATTGGTAATTGCTTCCAGTAATACCACCGTAATACCACAGCAATTTGCCTCTCGATTAATGTATCCATCTGCACCATGGAGACTTTTACAGGCGTCAAATTGGGCGCAGTTAGAGTTTTACTGGGGGACATTCTTTTCACCATCAGGCCAGTGAAACCTTCAGAGGTGAGCCCAGCCCTTTCAAGCCCGTACTTCAAGTGAAAGATTTAGTGCTGAAGCAACTCGCACCGCTGACATGTAGGCTATGTTCTCATCCACCTCCTCCTCCTCCTCCTCTTCTCTCAAAGCCATGATGATACTGCTGTGTTGTTAGGTTACATTGTTTACAGGGCAACTGTTGTGTCTTTGGTTGTTTGGGCAAGGATGAAGGGGCTGATGGGGGTGATGGGAGTGCGTCTCTGTGTGTGTTGTTGTTGAGAGTTGTTCCTGCTGCTTCTGCTGGCGTCAGGAAGTGCATGCCTTGTCTGCCAGCACTGGCAATCTGAATTCTGGCCCAAGGCAGAAGACAAAGAGACAGCTCTCAGCCATGTTAGCACAGCAATCAGTCCATTCAGACACATGCAGGGATGTACAGTTACAAAAAGTTACCTCACCAAATCAAGTGGTATGATATTAACTATGTTCTTAACAGTGGTGCAAAGTTACTAGCGTTTACTCAAATACTTCAACTGAACTTTATTTGAGCATTTCTATATCATGCTTCTTCATCCTTCTACCTCACTGATTTTCAGATTTTACACAAAAAAAATATAAAAACCTAATAAAAAATGAGGTATTGCTTAAACTAAATAAAAGAATGTAAAAACAGGTCAAATTAGCTCCACTTTTCCGAGCTACAGTACAGCAAGGCTAAGAGTCTTTAGCCATGCTAGCAGCTCTGTGGAGGTGTGTTGAGGCACAGCAGTGTTTCAGCTACTTGTTAACATTACCATGCTAACAAGCTCACAGTGAAAAAGCTAACATGTTTACCATGTTCACCATCTTAGTTTAGCATATTAGCATGCTAATATTTGCTAATTAGCACAAAAAAAAAAAAATTCAGCTGGGCCTAATGATCACATAAGTAATACCGACTCATGTTCTTTTATTTTTGATACTTCAAGTACTTTGTAATGCCGGACTACTGCTGCTACTGCTAGTATTGATCGTATTGCTATTTTTGCTTAAAAAAAAAGAAAAGAAAAAAAAAAAGAAATCTGGGTTTTAAACAATTTATATTAGGTCTTTCTGGAAATGCCAAATGTGTGGCAAGAATTTTAAGGAGGCATGTTCAGGCCTCCATGAGTTGAAAGGCTAAGACTTTAATCAACCTCAGAAGCAAGGGGTTTATACGCAATTGAAGAACTACTAACAGATTTTTTTTTAACTTAAATGTGAGGATATAAGAGAAAGTAAAGGTTGTGAAAAAGGTTTGGCTCACATTCTCTGGCCTACTCAATGTGTATACTGTATATATGTATATAAAAAAACTGCCATTGTATCATTCATCAGGCAGAGCTTGATCAAGGAAGATATAACGTCTTCAAACAAAAGAGCCACACACAGGCATTGTAACTCATCCATCAGACACTGTTTTATTCAGTGTGTATCAAAGATCAGACAGAGCTTTATCATACCCTCATCCTGCCCCCCCCCCCCCCCCCATCAAATCTTCACTGTCACTGTGAATCAGTGAGAGTGGGTAAATCTACTCCCACGTCCTCCTCTCCTGTTTCAGGAATCATGCCAGTGTGGGCTGACATACTAAAGAGGGTCTGTGGACTCATGCAGGGGGGATCTGATGACTGCCATGTACTGTAGATGTTTTATACTGAGGTACTCAGTTACCCTTTGCAACACTGGAAATGTGTGTGCATGTGAAATGGGTTCAACTACAACCCTCCCACTAGGTCCCAAAACTAATAGTAATGTCCCCTCTTCTAAACAGAATTCTTTAAGCAGAGTAAAAGTAGATAAGGGTGAAACATTATTGATCATATTATAACTCATTTTTCATCACACCTTAAGAAGATCTGAGTTTGTCTTGCTACAATTGACAATATACAAAATTAATTGTAGAAAAAAAAAAAGTGTAAATAAGTAGATTTTGAGAATTCAGAGGCTTTGTCCCTGAAATGGAATACTTCCACCAAGGATGACGAGAACAGCAACTTTACAGTGGGGAACTGGCTAACTCGTCTCATTAACTTACCATAAAATAACACTGCAAGGCCAAAACAGGGTGTTTCTCCCCACACACTGAACTCAGCTTGTTTCTTATTTCAGATTAGTATAAAATTGTGGTCCCACTGCCTAGCGAAAGCTAAAAAACTTGATTTTTCCGTGGTTTTACAAGAACATGTGAGTCATATTCATTTTCAGTATGGTTTCGACTGTGGTAAATATTAAGCACAGAACTAATGAAAACAACTGGGAAAACACAGTGCCATCCCTGAGAGCAGCTAGAGAATCAATAAGACTTAACCTCTATGCTGATTTTATTTTCTCTTTTTGGAACAATCTGAAGAAAACAAATCAATCTTAAGCCATGTATTTGGGTTTTATAATTGTATTCAATCTGGAAGACCTTGGCTAGTAGTCTTGTAAACCATTCTAAGTCGATCTTATTATATTTTCATAAGCTCCTTATCCAGGTGCTGGCAAAAAGACACTTAGTTTGGAAAACCCTTCTGCTCAATATGGAAATGGGGATTAGTTGCTAACTTTCGTTTGTATCTTTCTAAGCCTGCTTATATTACGCATCTTATTCTCTCACAGAAGTTGTAGTTGTTACACAGGACAGACTGGATCTCCTTTCCTAGCTCCATGGTGGTTAGTGTTCCTCATCCTTCAGAGGTTTGGACACGTAAACATGACTGATCACTCCCATTTGTGTTAATGTGGATCTTTCTCCAACAGCAGCAAATCAACACAACAAGGAGACTAACAGCCAATTAGCAGGAGTGATGAAAAAAGCTCCGCTCAACTGATAATACAACAAGTACATGAAGAAACGACTGACGTGCATCTGGAGTTAACATATGTCCCTTTGGGATGAGTGTCTTTAATCAGCATTTCATGCTACATGAGTGTGTGTGCGCGTGTGTGTGTGTGTGTGTAAAGAGATGTTGGAGAAGATGAGATATATGTAGGTACATGAAAGTAAATCAGTGTCTTTAAAATGTGTTTGATGTGTTTTTTTGTGCAACTAAATGCTTCATAGTGCTGGATACTTGCAAAACAATCCAAAAACATAATTTTAATGGTCTGTCTTATACATGCCAGATTAGTGAAGTGTGTGATCACTGCACTGTAAGAATGACAGCCAATGCATACTTTGCCAGGTTACCTAAATTCAAATGTACTAACCTGACACTAATAAGTTCTAAAACACTTTTTCTGGCCCAGCTCAATGTGTCATAGCAGTTGTAATACTGTATTTTAGCCACTAGAGGTCATCCTAAGCAAATGCTTAAATAGATACCAGGCCTCCAAGAATCTCTGGTACTGTAGTGGTGGTTGTACTGCTGCATGTGAAAGACCATAAGGGGCAATAACGTCATATGCAGCAATGCACCATATAGGATGTGGGGGAAATTAAGATACAACAGAGCTCAGAAATGGAAGTTAATTGACAATGTTAAACATTTTTATGAAAATTAGAAAAAACTGTGCCCTCTTACTTTGGGTAACTGTAAAAACACAAGTACAGAACATGTTACTTGTGCTTTGTCATAGAATTTGCTTAACATTTAACCCTCTGATTGATTAACCCATTTGAGAGACCTTGAGCAAGTTATAGAATCCAACTGAGCAGCTGACAATATGTTTTTATCTACATGTGGACAGCAGCAAGTAAAAAGATAAATCTCTCCTTCAGGGATCAATATACTATCTATCTATCTATCTATCTATCTATCTATCTATCTATCTATCTATCTATCTATCTATCTATCTATCTATCTATATATATATATATATATACACACACACACATACACATACACACATACATACAGAAGTATCACTATTCCTACCAAGGATCATCAGTCATCTTTGGCATGCATTTGGTCATAGGTGCAATATTTGTGCCAAGACCCTCTCTCCCGGGGTTCATTCATTCCTACAAGCCCACCAGGCCACCACATGCTGCATGTTAGCATTACTTTAATCAAGTCTACAGTAATGAGCCAGGCCATTCAGAGTGACAGTCAACACAGTAGCGCTGGTCCCTGTGGAGAGCACCATGACCAGGCCTTGACAGAGACTCAGCGATGACCTTGCTACATTACTTGCTTTGAATTACGGCCCTGGACTGTAGTGTAAAAGCCACAGGGGGAATATGCCTGAGTTTCAGAGCTATGATCAAGGAGGGCCATCACAGACCATCAACATCCTGCTTTATGGCTCTATTTATCAACATTATATACTGCTGCCCTGGGTGATGACTGTGTTTGGCTAGTAACAAAGGAAAGGAAAACTTGGTGTTATTGTATTGTCTCCTACTAATCGGAGGAGCACAGTGATATAGAACAGTTAAATGTAATTAAGGTGCATATGTACTACGGGAATAAAATCAATTCCCTTCATAAATGTTACACTGTCTCACAATACCCGGCCTACAATAAATCTGAAACACACAATCAATTAACAAAATATAATAAAAGTATAGAATTTATCTTGGTGGCAGTGAAGCAGAAATAAATTTAAAACAACTCTTAAAACTTGTAGCTGTTGAGGCAGAACTGGAATCTAAGCCCTCTTAGCTGATTTGACAGTCTGTGTTGGTGCTCAAACAGTCAATTAACAAATTGGTCACTTGGTCAAGCTGATCACGACTTTTTCAACTTTTCAGACAAAATGGGCACATTTTAGGCACCTTTTGGTCCAGGTTATCTTGAGATCAAAGAGTAATTGATATTTTATATGCTTAATGAGCAATTAATTTTTTAAAAATCGGTAGTTTTGAGAGTAAGAACAATCATTTGTTGCAGCTGCACTCTGTGCAACCTGTGGGCCTGCCAGCACACATCAATGAAGAAATGTGACCCTGCTGATGACCCTGATGAAAAGATCTTGCTAACAAGCAGAAGTGCCTCAGTGCATTGACAGCAGAGCAGTGAGTGAAGGCGTACATAGATTGTGTGTCACCACAGAGCAGCAGCGCTGAGGAGATTGGAAACTATAATTGGGGGCCCATGTTGCAGTGGGAAATAAAAAAAGAGCAAGTTGCGGGGTTGCTATTCCTCAAAGTGTCAGATTTCTTAGCTAACCAGGGTGAAAGAAACACTGAGTTTCAACAATTAACATTATGATAGATTCTTTTACAGAGCTACTGGTGCAATAAATCCTTGAAGTGATGCTTTGATTATAAAAACCTGTGCCGTGTACCTTTATAGCAGCTGTTGTGTGTGCATATGTTTATATGACCTTCCTTTGCAGTAGTGTTACTATGCAGGAATAAGGTAATTTACTCAAGAGAATAACCCCTGCAGGAAAAGACTGGTACACAGCAAAGACAAAGTGGGAAGAATGAGTAAGAGACAAACAGAGAGTGCACTTTGCCTTACAAAATATTTATGTCAACAAATCCAATTTGCCACCAGGCACTACATCCTGTCACTGTACAGACGGCGGATGAGCTATCAGACCCTCCACTGTATGAAGCTGTCAACAAAACACTCTATTCCCCCCCTTTGTCACATACTCTCATCTCAAGTCAGGACATGGTATGACCGACATGAAGAAATGTGAGCACACACACACACACACACGCACACACACACGCGTATGCACTAAAATAGCACAAAAAAAAAGTATCTGCAAGGAACTACTTTGTTATTCTCCAGTTGTCAGAGTGAATACCTAGACTCAGTGGCTGAGAACATCTGGCTAAACTATGTAAACAGGAAGCATAGTTTCCCTTAACAGCTACTACTAAAGTGCTCTTCAGTACAGAACATAAACTGATGGCTGCTTTGCTCACTGAGCCCTCCAGTCACTGCATTCAGTAAATATGTTTCTACAGGTCTGCATACATGCATCTATTCCATTCCTTTAAAGATGTCCCCTATACTTATTAAAAGGAAATTCCCACCACTTTCATTTGAATGGTTTACTTTTCCTCAAATGCAGGGTAATCTTCCCTTTCAATGAGTGCTTTTCCACTTTTACCAACATGCATTTCCACAACTCCCAGGGTAGATGTCTTCTGCATGGTGCTTTTGATGCATAGAGCCAAAGAATGTAACTACAATTATATTAGCACTGTAAGAGTATGAGTTTTTCCCAGCTGAGAAGAAGTAGGAGCCACAACGTCAATTTAACATCTTATATGCCTCTTCTGTGATGAGTCCAAATCATAAATGTTGGTGCATTTTTGGTGTGTCTACAAAGAAGGCACTAAAACTTTATACAACTAATACAACTATTATTGTTTTATTTAGATATTTGACCTTATTCAAAATCTCCTTTTTAACTGGAAAAACATATTTGACCAGTTACCCAATACAGTAATCTAATTGCAAATAATATTTCCTTAACCACAGGGTGCATCAGACATATTTGTAGGTAGCTGTGTTTTTAGCAGTGTACTCCCTTTCCTTCAAACAGCAGCTAAAGATGCGATCTTGCAGTCACAGAATACATTTGATTCTTTTCATGAAAACTTCTGGTCTGCTCAAAAACCCCAAACTGTCCGATCATGTTAAAAGTCTGAGACCACTTTCCCCATTCACTTGAATAGGAAGGTGAGGTTCAGCCAGAACTGTGGGAGTTATGCAGCAATTGTGTTACATGTCCACTAAATTCAAGATATAGGCAAATTGAATTCAATCATTTACATTATTTTACCCCTTCTAAACTACATGGGTTTAACCCCAATCTTTTATCTGCTGTTTCAGATGTGGTCCCGTAGAGGGCACTTTGCTTCATTCCACTTGGCAGTGCAGTAAACTACAAGGTCTTTGGCAGAGGATCTGTGATACTTTATCCAAAATTCATGGAATTACTTTCCCAATGGATCCCGAGATATGCCTTTTGGGCAAACTATCAAAATCTAATCTTACACATAGTCATTACATTAAGCTTGCAGAAATCCTATTGGCCACTGCCAAAAAATTTACTGCAACGAAAATGGAAGTCAGATCTCCCATTGCCATTTTGATTGCGGCTCTCAGAAGTGAACAATTGCATACCTCAGGAAAAGACAACTTACATGCTAAGGAATAAGATTTTTTTTTTTTTCCTCTAAAATATGGCAACCTTTTATCAATTACATGGAGAACCTCCCTTCTCACATGACTGAAAGATCATCAGCTTGGTCTCTATCATTTCACCACACCATTCTATTGATAGCTAACCTCTCTCTCTTTTTTGTTTGTCTTAATTTATTTCATTGTCAGTACAGTGTGTACATGTACAGTGAGGGAGTGATTCTGTATGGTCAATTTGTAGCTATAGTATCTGGTTTATATACTATATGAAGTTAAATACTCACTAAAGGTGAGAAAACAGGTGTCTCTCAGTCTGGCTCATAAGCAGCTCAGTACTATGATTAATGGCAATTCCATATAAACTCTGATTTAATGGAATGCAGCTGCATTTAAAAAAAAAAAAAAAAAAAAAAAAACACACAACCTTCATGTTGATCCAGTGAAGTGCAAGAGTACAACACGGTTTACACATTACAAGTTGTGTCTGTGTATGTAAGTAGGTGGTGTAAAAACAGGCTACAAGACATTACCCAGAAGCTCCATGGCATCGTCCTCGTCCTCAATCTCTTCCTCTGCAACAGAGGGGGCCGGGCTGTGGACTGAATCAAAGGAGTCCTGGGACAACATGGCTGCCAGGAGCTTCTTATGATGCTGCTGCTGTTCCCTTAGCCCTTTGCTCTTTGTTTCCATCTTCAGGCTGAGGGAGACATACAAGAGAGGAGGCAGGGCTTAAGAGGAGCAAATATCTTTTACAATACCTTTGTTCCTATAGTAATTGCATCCGCTTATCCTTTTCTTCTCTGGCTTGCATCTAAGCAGACTCGGGCTTTCTAGCAAGTACAAAATGTTGCATTTGCCCCGGCAGTGTGCAGATGCATGACTGCATATAAAGTGTCTTTCACCACTGCTTGCACTTGGCAGCCATTCCATGGTTGTTAGGGATAAAATAGCAAACAGTCATTTCAAGTGCCATGCAAGTGCAGTACAACTTGCTGTAAATGGATAGCAGGAAGAAGATAAGGAGGGCTAATGGCTCTGACATCAGCAACAGTGCAATAGTTATAGCACTAAGCACAAACCATTAGCAGTAATCTTTAGTATTTTGACTTGAAAGCTTTCCCTGTATTTTTTTTTTTAATTTTAAATCAGTAGGAAAACCAATCAAATCCAAACACACAGATATGCAGGAGAAGTTAGCTACTGCTTTAATGTTTAAATGTTTAAAGAAAAGCAAAGGAAGGCATAGACACATATACATGGACTGTAATCATTTTAACGCTTTAACTTTAAATCATAAGATATTTAAAGAATCAGAATCACCTGTTTCTAATCTCATACTGAATGGGAATGCTGCTCTTTTCAGCACTCCTGTTAGTTTGTGTTTACATTTAATCTTTGTCTTCATACTCAACTATTTATTCTACCTTGAAAGCTTAGGCTAACATTTACAACACATGGTAATTTATAACATTAGCTGCTGTTTGCCACAGGATGTAGCTATGGAAATACACAATTTCTGCTCAGTTTATTCCTATCAGCATTAGCTAATAGTACTGTATAGCTTTACAGTTCACAGGCTGTCTCCCAGGCTGTTTTCAATTCAAAACAATACATGGAAAAACATTCCCCTTCATACTTCTTTTCCTACTAGCTTTGTGTTTTTCTCAGGTGAAATTGGGTTATCTCTGTCTGAGCCTGGAACATGGAGTGGAAGACAAATTGCCAAATATTGTCTCCAACTCCTATACAGTTAAATATACTGATACAATTGTAGAGGCTGACTTCTGCACTACCTCTATATTGGAGAAATTAATTTCCATATCCCACTGGCTGAGGGCTTGGATTAGAGAGCCGGAGTATTAATTTGATGCTAATCTCACTTTAATGACTTCTATTTACAGATAATGGGAAGGGGTCAGAGGATGACAGATATTTCTTCATCCCCTCTGTATGGTCTTTCTCTGATAATTAGATCCGCTAAAATGGGCAAGGCAAGCTGTTTGATGTGATTCTGCACATTTGCCGTTTTCCACCGTTGTCTAGTCTTAATCTAAACAAACATTCTTTGGAAGAAAGATTAAAATTTTCCTATGGTTGCAAATAAAGTATTTTCAAGCCGGAAAGTAAACTTTAACAGTTTTGCAGAGGTGAAAAATATGGAGAAGGAAGACGCTGTTTGGGTATCTTGTGTGGTATATGTTTTATAATGCCGTTTCACAGTATTATAGGCTCATATCCTGTATTAAAATCTTTAGGTGGTGTGATCCAGTCATTAAAGAAAATATGGCCGCAAAATAAAACAGGAGTATGGCTACAAAGTTAGCTTCCCCTACCTCCTTGTTTATCACCATCTTCCTCTGCTATTACAATAAGTGCTCTGTGTCTGTGCTGTTGAGAGGATGAATATAGGAAGATAAAAGAAGAGGACAGAAGTTCATCTTAAAGCTCTGACTGCCGCTGGATGAGAAAGTCCCATCAGACAGACTCTGTCGTAACAAGCCATTTCCTTGAATATACTTCTGCCACAGCTGCAACTGATTTCCCATGTGCCCCTTGTATTTATCCTTCTAGACTCTGCAGTCATTCATAGAGTCACCAGCACCTGTCAACTCTCCTTATGGTCCTCAGTGACAGGTGGGCTGGAATGAGCAATAGTAGCAAGAAGATCAAAAATGAGAACAAACTTACCAGGTAAGGAGTTTTTCTCGAGTCTGAAAGTGTATGAGCACCAGAGGAGGTTGGCCTATTAAGGCTCAGACGGGACTGGGCAACGCAGGTCTTTGCCAGTTTTCCACTCACCCAGAGTGGTCATATTTAGCTCCTCTTACACAAATTATAAACTTAACCAAATCTTAGAGTTAAGAGTAACTTGATCTGGAATTGATTAGCTGTGATACCTTACATCATACTGTAACCTTCATCTGAAAACTGCCCCAAATTGAATCTGAAGTGGGAGCAAGATCCCAGTAAATGCAATTAAAAGGAGTTGATATAAGTGATGTATCAAATGAGCCAAGTACTCCTCAAGGTAATGGGAGGAGCTGGGATTTCTTTGGGGATGATGCACCATCCCAAACACACAGCAGTAAGTTTTTCTCACGCTCCTCATTGGTGAACACAAAACATATCACTTATATGCACACACACTGAGCAGTGAGCCCACACACATCCCTATCTCCCAGCTCAGGCTTCTAACTAAGTGATTTCTCCCTATAATCCACCCATACAGTAACCTAATGAGATTAACACTCTGTGTATGTCAGCTCAGGCCCGCACATGATTTATGGTTTTATATCCGATCTTCCTCTAATTAGTCACATCAGCAGCTGCAGTGCATGTGACACACAGACACACACGAAAATTCACATGTTACATTACACATACACGGCAATACTAACATCTGGCAGGGAAGTCCAAGAGGAACCAGGCTGTTTGGTAGCTGCACAGTTTTGCAAACACATGAATCAAAAAAAGAAAATGCGAAAAAAAAAAAAAAAAAAAAAAAATTCTTAAGAGGGGGAGAAATGATTTAAAAGTTCAATACATGACGCAGTTATATTGTCAAAGACAGGCCATTTCTCAAGTAACAAGCACAAAATTCCTTTGGCCTTGAGCGCACAGAAATGAGGTTAGCTTTAATTTGAAATTGGGTTGAAGCAGTATCATGGCAAGCATGTTTGATCGCGCCTTTGAAATGGGATTATCAAACCCATTCAGATGGGCATTCCTCAGGCAGCAGGAGCCACAGTTAGAATTCTACCTCCTCATTTTTAAAAAAGAGCCAACAATAGCTTTGTCAAATTTCAAACTTTTTTTTTTTGTATTCAAGTGATTCACACATGCGCGCACTAACCTCCCAGCAGGGCTGCTGTCTCCACTCCAGCAAACTTCAGTTTTGGCCCGGGGGACAGGGGGATGCAGCATTTCAGCAGCTAGTGGATCTGCGTCTTCTTCCTCACGACCAACCCACTCCCCCACCACCCGAGGGCGCAACACTGAGTTATACCCTCCCAAGTTCTAAAAGAGCAATACAGAAAGATTAAGGGGCAAGACAGCAAAGATAATGAGATGCAGATTTGAATGAAAAGGGGTACAGGGGAAAATGAGTCAGAGAAGTGATATTAAATATTTTCTTAACACTGCACTGCATTTTCAACGACACTGAGACTATGTTCTTTAAAATAACAACTGTGTCTGTTCTTAGGTAGGATTTTAAAAAGCAGCACAATATTGTCTGAGATCTGCCTCCTAAAGCCAGCCAGCACACACTTACAGCTCAATACAGAAAAAGGCAAAGACACGTCTGCTTGTCTTTCACTAAATCCAGGATAGTATCGAATTCTATTGTGTCTGCATGATCAGAGCAGGTGTTTCGTATTCAATCCGTCCTGTCCCACAGAAAAGAAGGAAAATCTCTGGGCTCAGAGCCAGGGGCAGTGAGCATGTACTGCTGCACTGAGCAAAAAGTGAAGTCCCTGTCAAAACATATGCTGCGATTCTCATCCAGACCCCTCATTTCAAAATCGTTCTGTGTCCAGCCTGAGCAGCTCTGTGCATGTCCAGCCCGGGCAGACACTGCACTATTGTGCTGGGAGAGAATTGGGGCCAGGCAAGGACAAAGACAGAGCTCAGACAAAACTTTGCGAGTAAGATGCACAGTGAAGCAGCAAAAGGAGAAGGAGAGGGAGATGGAGGACATGCTCACTGAAGTCACATATCACTCCCATGAGATAGCAGTTCATCATCAGAAAAAGAGCTGTGCTGCTCTGTCAACCAAGTGGAAGTTATGAAACACAGGTTTTATTTGATGTAGTGAGAGCAATGCTGCAGAGCGATGAGCAACGGAACCGCTTCCAACGTAACTTTAATGTCAGTGTGTATATGAGTTTATCAAAGACTGCAGTCTAGTTAATATCTACCTGGTCGAGCTCATCAGAGACGGCAATGCCTGCAGAGGGAAGAAAAAGGTTTAAAGCGCAGAGAAGCATCTAATGCAGTTCAAAATCCCAGCTTAGACTGCTTCTGAGCTTAGCGGTGAGCTTGTGAGATCAGCTGCTCGATCCGTTTCTCCTCTCAGGATTTACAGTGACATTTACAGAAAGGTCTACACTTAAGTTCTGTATGTAAAGATGTATAAAGTGCTTCTCAGTATTGTGTAAAGCATGCATTCTGCTGAGCTGCAGCCACTCACTACGTGACAGGCTCTCCAGGGCTTTGCCCAACTTCTTGCTCTCCTGCAAAATGTGGTTGAGCTCGTCGAAGTCCCGACTCTCCCTCCAGTCCCAGGATGGGTACTCGACTGACCGCGGCACTGAACATCGCAAACACAAACACAAACATACAATATTCTGAAAGCACTGGAGATAAATAGAGATTGAATTCAAAAGTATCTCTGAGCAAATATTCAAAAAATAACACCCGAAAAAACGAACCATACTGTAATTTAATATGTAAACACCACAGCTTGATGTGGCGGTTACATATTGCAGCAGTGGAACAGAAACACTGGCAGAAAAGTCAAGGTGTCTCTTCCAGAAGCGCAGAGCTCACTGGCCAGAGGCCAGGGGACAGTGTCTGTCAGTCTCTTTGATTAACACTCAAACAACTCAAACAGGAGCAGGAAATGACCCACATACTGTACTGACACCCTGCCCACGTCCTCTGGCAGTATCCCTCAGCCTCTATATGATAGTTAATTCATAAACTGTTAGACTCAGACATTATTTATAAAAAAGGCAAGAGCAATATTCCTTTATAGGCGGGGGATTACTTGTAGTTCCTCCATATCTAACATTCTTATGCTCTCTAACACATCTGAATTTGAATAAACATGAAAAACCAGTGGGCTATGAGGAGATGCCAAACAAATGTACTGGTTGTCCTCTCAACTACTTGCCACTGTTCACTGCCTGAACAGACACGTTGACTAGAATATTATGCAAATGATTTTTGAATGAATTTCAAGCATGTTTGAATGAAACATATGTGTTGACGGGTGCAAAAAGTGAGCATCACGCCTCTGTTCGCGTTTGCACACACACTGGCAGTCAAATAAATAAACTAGCTAGTGAATATTTGACAGCGCTTCTGCTACAATCTGCCTTCCTCTACCCTTGTTTACCCTGACTAAGCTCCCTGGCATTGTAACAGCCATAAACATAGAGCAAATGTCTCTGCCAAATACAGGAAAAAAAAAAAAAAAAAAAAAATCATTACTTCCGGCTAAGAGCGCCTTTCAGTTCTCTCTGCTCTGCTCTGTGTGTTGTGCTGCTGCAGCAATGGGTTGTGCCGTGTCTTAGATAAAGGGTTAAGCATTCAATTCCCACTAGGGCTGCCCATTAAAGCATCAGTCAAAAAGAAGTAAAGCCAACGCACATTAACCCTTTGCCAAACTGTACACAGAGAGGAGGAGCCTTCATGTAACAGTGAAGGATTCTTTTTGATATTAGTGGTATATTTATAACAGCTGTTGTGTTGTTGTCGCTACTTTGTACAATAATGATGAGAGGTAGTTCTTTTGATTTAAAATTTTCATGAGCCCTGCACACCAAAACACCTTTGCATGTATTTTTAATAGGATTTGACTTTAAATGCAGCTTTGAAGGCTTCTTACTCTGAAGGGGCAACAGCAACGCCGCTAATGCGCCTCACTTAAGTACACCTCTGTGTGCTGAATGGGGCTCCCTTTATTCCGACTTCTCCGTCTCACTTGTTTTCTTTGACTCACTCCATGCACTCATCTCGACACCCATTTTCCTTTTGATTGTGAGCAATTCTCCAACCGCAGCCTAAAATAGACATGGTCTGGCAGTGACAGAGCACAATGTTAAATTATTGAATGAGTCTATGGCTCTGCTTGCTCCCCATCTGACCTAGCCTCATTGTCTCGAGTGCCATACTTCATTCTAACATCATAACTGTAGTAATTTATTACAGAGCTAAACATTATCACCAGAAAAATCTTCTCATCTGCATCCAATCTGCATTAATGTGAGAACTTTGTGAAAAGTTCATTTTTACAGTGTGTAGGAGTGCAGCAGTAACTGTATGAAAAGTGGCACTTTATTACGAACTCATCTGCAGGGCTCCGAGAGGCTGGAAGGGCAATGCTGGACTGCACACTGTGACTAACTTTAATTAGATATAATTATATCAAATTAAAAATGGAGATTAAAGCCAATGGAGCGTGTAATTGGGATACTACCGATACAACAGGTAGCTAAACTGTGCGGTTTCATATTCTGTAGTGGATTGTGTGCATCTGTGTGTGCAAAAAAGAAAACAAAAAAGGAGAAAACTTAGCACTTAGCCAAACTTAGAAAAGTGCAGATGGTATAAAAAAAGGAAACTCACAAGACTTGGATTCTGGTGAAGGAGGAGAGATGCTCGAAACAGCCAGGTCGCTCTTGGATTTCTTCGGTTTCTTTGGGTGAATTTGCCATGGCTTCTCATAGCTGCTGTACTCCCTTCGAGTGTTTTTGCTTTCTGTAAGGAGAGACGGTCACAATTACTGTTCAGAACACCTTGCGATGCAAATTCTTGAGAGTACAAATGGAGGTCAAGTAGGTACAAAGACAAATGCCTTATTCTGTATGTATGTGTAGATTATGCATGCTTGTGTTCGTGTGCACTGACCTGGGGAGCTCTGTGCCCACAGTGCTGCGGAGCCAGAGAGAGCTCTGTGCAACTTGCCAGGGCTGTCTTGCTTGGTCTGCAGGTGATCAATGAGAAAAGGGATTGGATGGTCTGGAGTCTCAGTTATCAATTTGGTCATCAACTCCTACAGGAGCAGAGTAAAGCAGAGAGCGGTTAGACCAACGTGGTACTACAAAGGGAGAGAAATAGAACGGCCAGTGGAGAATCCCACCATGCTGAAGTAGAGACAATCAATCCCTACAAGTTGTATAGGTCTTGTTTTGTAGTTGACTTAACTCTAAAAAGGGAGAATAGGTGAAAACAACTGGCCAAAGTGGTGAGATAACTCCCTTGCCTTCAATGTAGTTGCAGGAATTTTCTACAGCTAGTTTCAATATTGTTAAAAAAAAGTCAAGGCAAACAAGACAACATGTCCCCAAAGATGGGAGCGCTTCCCTTCTATATCAATTAGTAAGAAACATGTCAGCAAGCTCCATCAAAGTCAGATCAGTCTGTCAAGACTCAAGGACGAACAAGTAAACAAACACTGCAGACTTTGGGCAATCAGTGCATTTTTAAAGCGATGCTATGAAGCGAAAAGGCAAATCCGTTGGCAGATATGTCAAGAAATGAGCAGCATTTAATATCCTGGGTCTGATGGAAGAACAGGCAAATATAGAGATGGACTGATCATGACTCAGTGATGGCAAACAGAAGCTTCTGATTTCAGTACTGTGAATAATCATGTCACTACAATGAGGAGAAAGACACCATTATTTCATTCCAACTGGGAGATGACTTGCCTTCCAAAAATAGATTTTGACAATTATTGGTAAACATGTAATTATTAAAAAGACACCGAGCACTATGAGAACATGAAAGGTGAAATATTCAGAAAGTTTATTATATTATGAGGAGATGAATCAATTGTTCATAGGAGAGACTGACAAACTTAACTGACAAAAGGAAAGCAGCCAAAAAGAGGAAAAATACTGCAGAAGGTGGAAAAGAAGGAAAGAACACAGGGAGTCACAGTAACAGGTGCTGAGGGTAGAGGCCACATCTTACTCTGCATGCTAATTCAAAATCCTTCAAATGCATGATGGGAACACGGTTTCAAATGCGCCAATCATGCCATAACTAATCATGTCCTATGTCTGAGCTTTGCCAACGCTGAGGGATGGGAACACACTGACATGGTGAGGTAAAACTACAAATGCAATGTGAAAAGCATTGATCATATTCTGCAGGATACTGAAAACTACTTTTGGCACCAAAGCAAAACTGTTTTTTTTTTTTGTTTTTTTTTTTTGTTACAGCTGGAGGGGGAATAATTGTCCCTCTGAAGCTGGTGTGTGATGTGAAACGAGTACATGTATGTGTATGTGTGTGTGTGTGTGTGTGTGTGTGTGTGTGTGTGTGTGTGTGTGTGTGTGTGTGTGTATTATATGGCATGAGAATGAACTCCTTTTGACCAGTCTGAGTCAGTCACAGCAGCTGTGGCTGACTTCAGGATGACTGCTGCAGAGAAGCAAAGAGAGACATTAGTGGACTGCAGTGAATTGGTGATGTAATGTAATGTATGGAGAGAATGAGTGCGTGCATGTGTGTGTGTGTGTGTGTGAGAGACTGCAGGTTTTCTGTGTGAGTGGCACATTTACATGTGTAACTGCAGCAAAACAAAGTCATGTAGTCCTATGCTTTGATGGCTGGTATGCGTTTGCCCTTGTGGACATGCTCATGTATCTGTATGTGTGTCTTTCTTTGGTGGGGAGGGCTACGGGGAGACAGCCCGTGTGTGTGTGTATTATAGCTGGCTAGCCTTGGCTGCACTGTGTGTGCTCAGAAAGCTAATCAGGTAATTGGTCAGGGGGACATTCCTGCCCAGCCCCAGTGTCTACAGCAGCTCTGACAGCAAACAGCATGTGTAGGAACAAACAGGGATCGTGCTCAAATGTTTCACTACAGACTGCAGGTGTAAGAATGGAGGAACCCCACACCTCGGCCTGTGAGAGATAAAGTTGAAGTGATCTTCAAGAGAAATAGTCAAATGAGAGAATCCTGTAAGAAAATAAACAGCACGTTAAGATTTTAGAAAAGCATCTCTCCTCAAAACTGCGATGGACTTCTGTGGCCGGTGTCTAACAATTATAAACCACTAAAGATGCAAAGATGTAAAAGTTGTAATTACTGCTTAGTAGCTCCTGTGGGTAATTTAACTAACCCACCAACAGGAGGTCTATAAATGAAGGTTGTAATTTGGTAGATTACACAGGAAGCCCAACTAGCAGAACTCCGTTAACTACCCCGGGGGTTTCCAAGTCTTAATAGTTTTTTGTGGGGAAGGGGTAGAGTGAAGGATGTGCACTTCTTTTAATGGATGGACTGCCGAGTGTTGATTTTCAGGATTGTTTCTCCCCAGTGGAGGCCGCACATACGGATGTGTAGAGAGGATAACACATGAGTTGGATGAGTGAAATAAACAGTGGTGAACTGCAAAGACAGATGGACAGATAGCGTCGACCCTGGGGACTGCGAGGGAATGGCAGCACACGCGGGTAACATCTGCATTCTGCCCACGTCTGTTCTGTAAAACTCTCTCGTGCCAACATATATCGATTGAATATCCTACAGAGAGTTTTGCATCTATGACACAAGCTGCTGAATGAGCTAATGCACCTTTGTACCTTCGTGTCCTTCAACATCTCCAATAACATCATAAAAAAAAAAAAGAAAAAAAAAAGACTTATTATAAAGACATATAAGAAACTGATCCCACTGAATCTGCACGGTGGATAAGCATACATTACATAACTCACATATAGAGCAGAGCAAGGTAACTGTATCCTACACTTTCTATGGTAATGAGGTGTTTTAAATAATATGAGTCATGTTTGAGAAGCTCTTGCAGTTTGACTGGTAATCATATTTTCTTTCACAGGAACCATAGTAAGATGTACACGAAAATTTGGGTCAAGCAAACTTTAATGCTATTTGGTTTGGAGTGACTTGCATCAGCAGAACAGCATCCTTAGCATATGTTATGTGTGTGTGTGCATGAGTGTGTGAGAGAGATAAAAGACAGGCAGAGAGTTTCAGCATCTGTATCAGTGTTCTATAAGCAGGCCAATAGGTGGCATGAGCAACTGAGACATGCCGTCCCATATCTGTGCAGAGCCGTTGTCAGGCCGAGATATCTGTACACCCCCAGGCTGTTTGGTTCGGCGGTGGCTGTCAGCCAACCAAAAGAGACCCGTGTCCTTGGAAGCTCTCAAGGACTCCCTCCGGGTACAGTGACAATCATGATACTCTCACTGACGCTCCCTGCAACTTAAACAAACTCCCCAAACTGACAGTGGACAGAGTCTGAGAGAGGAGGAGCCAGTAACCAGGGGATGTTCTGAAGGTCATACATGGGTGGTAGATTAGAGAGAGACATCCACAGAGAGAGTTTCACGGGGGAATAAAATGGGGAGGAGCTTGGGGGGGGGGGGGGGGGGGGGGGCATTAACAGGGTGGTGAGTAACAACAAATCCCAAGTTCAGTCTCCCTGCTTAAGTGTCCTTATGAGTTCCATTTTAAAATACAGACACTTTTCTCTTGTGGGAATCAAAGGAGGTATTATAAAGAAAGTCCATGAAAAGTGCATAGTAAAAAAAAAAAAAAAAGTGGATTGAGAAAAAAAAAAAAAAAAAAAAAATCAGATATCGTCAGATTTGATGCAGCTACATAAATTGTACTAGCGACTTTGCCTCAGCTTTACTTTCTCACTGGGAAAACTGCGAGCTGATGAATTTCCACCTCAGTTGCTGCCGACTCCTGGTGGATTGTGAGGAGGCACTGAACCACCAGCACACAACACTTCCTCTGCTTGGGCCAGATTTCTATCTATCATGTCTGTGTTCCTGCGAGGCAGTGATATACTGTATATATTTACAATATATTTTTCCTGGTTAAAAATTAACCATCAACTTCGCATCTTTTCTTCACGACTTGTTCATGTAAATGTAAATGCAGCCACACTGCTCTTCCAAGATTCCCAACACGGCTCCCTGTCGCCTGTACTAGAGGCCAGTGGCTGCCATTGATTTACCTGCCATTTGTCAGTGAAATATGGCAACGCAGAGTTATATCACAGGGTATTCAAGGTGACGTCTGTGTGGCTGCCCAATGGTCTTCATATACAGAAAAGGTCATTATTGGAAAAACAGGGAACAGCGTGATGAGCCTGTTTAGGTGAAGATGAGAAGAAAGTGAGAGAAAAGATGCCACTGGAAGAGATCCAGACCTTGAATAAGAGACAAGAGCAGAAGAGGAGACCGTAGGAGAGGCAATGTCACCTAACCAGGCTGGCACTACCAGATAATACTCATCAGGAGGAGATGCTTTTATCTGCTTCACTCACTCAATTGTGCTGCACTGCCTCAAGTCCATTTTCATCACTGCATGTTTTGCAGGAACAAAAATGTTCCTATCTCTTTTGTGGCAATTTTAGCATGAGTAATGGGGGACTGGCTCATTAGTCATTTTCATTTTTCTATATAAATGTAAAATAAACATTTGGGGGTCTTGGATTGTTTTTTGGACTAGAGTAAATCTTTTTGTGCATTTTTCCAATGAGGCTTCGTCGTGTCTTAAATAAGAAAGCTCTTATCTCTCAGGTTTTGACTTTATTCTGCTATAATTGAAATTCTCCTATTTCTTCTCGCTGTAATCTGATGTCTATGCATCTGACAGATATCAGTGCAATTCTGCCACTTCCCTACCACCACCATGATCTCCGGGCTGTTCCAGGACATTCGGGCTGAGAGTTTCCATCACTCACCAGCAGCGTCTATACTCGACAGGATCCTTTGCTATCTCATATCATCATATGCAACTACGCTTGATGAGCATTCTGTACTTCACATATATGGGGGGGTCTAGTCACCCATCGTTCTCTGCTCCTAACCTCAATAAATACTGCATAGACTTCTATCTGAAGTTTTCTTGCTGAACTATTTTCTCACATTCTATAGACAAACTGATTATTCAAATGATTGAAAAAAAAAAAAAAAACAAATAATGAAAATAATCATTATAAAAAACTCAGTTACAGATCATTTGATTTGTTCCAGAAGGCATGAAATGTGCAGTGCTGCATATTTAAATGGTTTTTCATGTATGGCAATGAAGACACTATAAAGTACATTCTTAAGAAATATAGCTGAGGGACTTCATTGATTTAGGCCACAGTCCTTCTTCTTAGTATAAATGCATTGTTAAATTGAGCAAAGTTTAAATGAGATTCCAGAAGTCTCCGTTAGTCAAACCAAATTGGTATTTTTCAGTATATATATTTTTGGTGCACATTTTCCTCTTTGTGTTACTGTTTCTCCACCGCAGCTCCTCAAGAAAACTGTGTTCAAAGTGCTTTAAAAAAGACGGTAACTTTGGAAGATAGCCACTTGATTTGATAAACTGGGATTGCTTAAGGCTCATATTAACTTCAGATAAGCTCTGGAACCGTTTTTGCACAGAATGAGGACTGTGGATTTTGTCTTTCATCAGTTACATTAGAAACATGTTACTGTAAGCAGAGGTCATTTCACAGTCAGTATGAAGGATTACAGCGAGCAAAAACTGTTAACGTACATATGGGCACTTGGCTATTGTTTAAAGACGACTTGGAAAAAATATGAACCTATCCTTTGATATAAGTACATTGGTTACAGCTGTTTTGATCCAGATAGCAGTGAATTATGTAGTGCTGCATATCCAGTCGATTTTCTATTTATGGCAATGAAAAAAAAAAAACATGCAACAAGGGAAATAAATAGACAACATTAGACTATAAAGTATATGAGGAATTACAGATGAAGCAGGTGATCTGAGAAACATTTAAAGCCCCTGAAAACTTGGTTTCAAATCTTGACTGTTTCTTTGTAACGGTAAATATTAGCGAATAAGCAAACAATTTCAAACAAGTAGCGAAAAAGTCATCTTTAGGCAATAGTTATTAAGAGTTTAACACTCATAAAACACAGCTAATCCGCGCCTTCGGGACTGTGTGGGTGTCGTTTGATCACATTTTGATTTAGAGATTGATAAAAATCCTGATTCGTGCACAGAAATACATGATACTGCATTTTTTCTAACAGAGCCCCACCCACCTCAAACAAGTGAGAAAAGCACAGATTAAAACTAACTAAAAATGTTCTAACTTTAGTAAGAAATGTTCTTGTAGGAACTCACCACTCAGTAAAAAGCTGACTGCGAAAGAGGATTCAGCACAAAGCACATCCTCTTCCTGGACCCCACTAAAGTACATACATTACACACGTGCACAGACGCATACTGTATCAATCCCTCTTTGGACAAACATACAATCATTAGACAACAGCTGAACAAATAGAGGCTAACTGTCAAGTCTGTGTGTCAGATGATCAGCTCTCCCGTACCACCAGCATGACTATTAATTACACACAGCAGTAAGCCATCACCATCCTCCGGCTGTAAGTGGACATGATAACTTTATTAGCATGCGACACAGACACTGCACTCTGTCTCCTTCTCTTTCCCGTACTCTCACAAATCGCAGACACTCCCAGCCGCCACCTTACGCTGCACGCTCTAAATCTTCCTCATATTGGACTTCACTCATTGTCTCGCTGCCTGATCTCCCAGATATCCTTTGTCCTCCCTCTTCGCACCTTCCTGTATTCCCCCCCGGACCAACCTGGCCTTAGGGTGCCTGTGTTCAGCTGCCTGTCTTGTAGTGATTACTCCAATCGTGTCTGAAGGGGAGCTGCCTTAACCCATGCATGTCTGTCATATCAAGTCATCAAACTTAAGGCCATCACTGAATCTGAATTTTAAAAAAGGTATCTAGAAAATAAAAACCAAAACAAGGTCTAATTGGTTATGCCAGAGTTTAACCAATCATTATTTCTCTCCTTTGAATTTTGACAGAGCTTCTGTCTAAATGTGAATTCTAAAGTCTTCCTCTGGACCCCCGACAACAAAAGTGAATGGCCTCATTTCAGTTTTCACATGGTGCCATGACAAACTGCCATGGGAAAATTGCAAATTGCATATTACTCTAAACTGATTGTATTGACTTTTAGCATATCTTCACAGTTTGCTAATAGGATTTTTAAAATCTAAATTAGAGCGAGCGTTTCTGTGTTTAGATGTAAATATATGCTAAAATAACCCTCTAGCATACAAATGGTTGAAACTAGGGCAAAAAAGCGAGAGAATCCAAATCATACTTTTGCTCATTAGACACACTATAGTTAGTCATGAAGGTGTGAGGTGATGATCCTGCTCTGAAGTATGGGAAAAGCACCTCAGTTCTCTTATTAGACTATATATCAATATTAAATGGCCAGTATTTATCCTGTAACAGCCTCATCTCATTTTGCAACGTTTGCTTTGAACTGGAGGATGAGGTGAAAAAATAAACACAAACAAAATAACAAAGCAAATGACCATTGAGAAAAACTTACTGGGTTTTTATCACCAACGTGTGGGAGGTATGCCAGTGACAGACTAACCCTGTCACTGAAATGTTTCCAAGGTGTGTTTGTACTGGAGATGTAATAAGACCTCTGATGCATTCCTCTGGATGTAGAACTCAACCTCTCTACTTGTGTTAAACTGACTGCGTATGTTTTGTCTAGAATAACAAATCCTGACTTTGATAATCTGTGACACAGTTGGTAGATAATCTTCAATTTCTCTACTTTACAGGAATTATGGTTAAAAAAAAAAGACACAATAAACAAGTTACATGCACACAGAAATAAGATTATTTCACTAGAAAACACAGACAGAGTATACTGCTAGTACAGTAGGTGAAAATACCTTGAGCCCATTCTCACCAAGTCCAATAAATTATCCCTTAAGGGAGTGGATCAATAGGTCAGGCAGTGTGTCCTGATTGGACAGACCGACTTTCTTTCCAGTGCTGCAGTGCTGCACTACCGAGACCCTGAGCATAGCAGATTAGAAGAACTACATAGCTGAGCAGGCTGGAGTGAACCTTTTTCCATGTGGATGAATATACTGTATAATTCCCTCAGAGCAAAGTCATTTCACTTCACTGTAAGTAGCAACATCAATAGTAGAAACCAAGCAGCTTACCGATTTGAAATCCTACACCGTTACTTGAGGTATTGGCTGAAACTGAGTGCAGATTCAGTACTAGTGCTCTTTTCTTTTTACTTATCGATTTCAAATCTGTAATTTTCACTGTGCAGAACTAATTAGGGTCATTCTTCTGTCTGAAAGGAAATCTGAGGCTGTGACTTCACCTTTCTATAACGGAGAGAGAAAAACATGTTGCATATCAATGATAAGAAAAGCACAAAGAGATTAATTGGATTATTGCTGTATTAATGTTTTTATGTGCATCGGTGCTTTTCATGCACACTGTGCATGTTTGTAGATGCTTTTGTGCAACGATAAAAAGAAACAGTAATGCCAACCTGATCCATTTAATAAAATTTGTATCAGCGCCAATACCAATCCAGTTTATCACTCATCAGGGCTTCATTAATATCAGCAAGTGATCATAAAAAGCCCTGAGCTAAGACCAATACTCTTAACCCTATTAGCAGAACTATATTCAAGGTTTTAAAGTCACTAAAGAAAAATACAGATTTTGTCATGAACAATGGCACCAATTCTTCCACAGTGCACTTTTATAACTCAACATTTGACTATTAACCAATTTCAGTTCAATCCAGTGACACTTTTCGGTCTAAACTACACTTACATGACCCACCAGTTCACTCTTCTAATAGAGCGGTAATATTGCTTTCGATATGATTGACAGATCACAGCAGGGAGGAACATCACGGCGAGTTTAATACCGTCTGTGATAAAGGCAAAGACTGCTCCTTTTTTTACTCACTGGTGTTGTTACACAAAGTTTAAATGTCAGAAGTTTACAGATAAATCCTGCAGATCCTCTTTGATAATACAAAGAATAAGGAATTCCACAGATTCTGTCATACAATTGAAGTAATTCTGTTGCAATGACAATGTCAGACACGGGTGACTTTTATCCTTTGTATGTTGCAATAAGGCTGTAACACACATATGCTTGCTGTATCTATTTACTATTAGTATCACACAGGGTATAACAAAGGAATGTGGTCTTCCACTTGCTTTAATGTCTATACTCACGACAATACAGACACATATGAGAGGTCAAGCTGTACTTTAACTATTAAGTGATTGAGAAAGAGTAGGTGTTTGAAAAGAATATCAATATCAAGTAGATGACAACAATCTGGGGTGCAATTACTTCAATTATTATGAAAGGCAGCTTCACTTTTTAGATAATATTCCACTGGTGTTGACTCAGCGTGCTATCTCCGCAAAGCAACCATTTCATTAGTGAGTGGGGAGCAAAAAAAAAGAAAAAAGAAAATCAATTCTTTGGCAAATCATAAGCTGTGTCTCATCAGTGTGAGTAAATGAACCCCCGCTCCTGTTACACAGACGCTTTAATGCTGCAGCTATGTGCTGTCTATGAGGAAGAAGTGATGGGGGCTTTGCAGATGAGTGTGAGAGAGAAATAAAGAGAAAGAACAGTTTGTGGTAAAGAAATTGATTACACTGTGGGGGTGTTTACGCAACATGAAGTAAGAAACCCAGGGTGTTAATTTGATACAGAGAGCAAACTCTTTAACATTCATGCATCTGAGATGCACATACATAATGCTACATTACATACTTGTACATTAAATATTGTGGGGGCACTTGTTAATGCTACTCAATAAATATATCTAGGCAATTATTGTACAACTAAAGTAAGATCACCTTTTAAATGAATAACGCTTTTACAGATTGGCGTTTTTTCTGCTCACATGGAAACCAACCAGATCAGTAGGAGGCAATCCATTTATTCTTGCTGTGGAAATGATGTCATTTGCTGCAGAAACTCGCAGTGTGGTGTCACTGTATTGCATGCAGTGCATTGCCTATATCCTTTAATCATTGATTTTGGTTCAGGTTAAAGCCATTTTATTATCGTTACTGGTCATCATGTTGGTTTCTGTGCTGTAAGCCAACTCAAATCATGTGAGCCCCAAATCACAAAATTATCTCATTGGGATTTACAATAATACACACCATATCACACCAAAGACCATCATACTGTTCATTTTAGAATGTTATGTACAGCGTATTGTACTACACTTTGCAACCATGGATAATAGAAAATGCTTATATTGCTGCATTATGCTCTTATAATTATAAGTTTTTTTGTGCCATTTCAATTGATGCATTTTACCAGCAAGTGTTGTACTCATGTCTGAATGGCAATCAATGTTTCAGTGAGGTCTTTTTTGTTTAAGCAGCACAGCAGAACGGCCGTATGATTACATCTGCTGCACCAATTCTCTACATCTGATCAGAAAGAAAGTTACAAGAAGAATTCCAGCCCCTCTCTTGGGTTCTTCCAATAAAGAAAAACTTGTGTCTTCACACCTGAAATCACATGGATAGGTTTTCGTTGCGACAACAATGAAATGGCCAAGGTATTTCAAGCGCAACACCAGGGTAGCAGATACATCATTTTCTCATGAGGAGAGAGGCATCTCCTCTTACTATACATCTTTCTCACTACCTTCAAAAACCTGTCAGTTTCCCCTGCAAATCCACCCTGTACCATCCACTGTCTAAATACTGTGAAAAGCGCAGCAATGATCCATGTCATTGTTGGCCTGAATAAAAACTCTACATTTATCTTAAGGACAAGCATGTACAAGCTTTAGCATATGAGCCCACTGATCTTTGGAACAAAGGTGTTATTTGATCAGCACCACAAGCAGCACCTTAAAGTCACACAAAGCACTTTAATCATCTTCAAATGTAAGATGAAGGAGACACAGTTTAATTGTGCACAGAGGCAAAAAAATAAAGAGAAAACAGGCAGGAGAACTGAAGCAGAGAGCAGAGGGGAAGACAGGTGGAAGAGGAAGATGGAGGGAGGAAAAACAAACAGAGAGAGCACACAGAGGACTATCATTGTGCAGTTTAGCCTCAGTGACTGCTGCGGCCTCACAATAAGATTTCCTATCTTCTTCACTGGTTAAATGCATGTTAGGCATGATGTTCTCTGTCCACGGTGCTGAAACAAGCCTCTGTTACTGCCCTCATATCCATTTAACATGCGGTTCATGTTTGTTTGTGTGTGTGTGTGTGTGTGTGTGTGTGTGTGTGGCTACTACATATCCAGCTGAGGCACAGAACTGAAACGTCAGCACTTTGCAAAACGCATCATGTGCATGTGAATACTGCTTTGCCACGAACACAGAGCACGTCTACTGTATCCCCATTCGTTTCTCACGGTGATGGTGATATTACAGGTGTCGTGCCAGTTGTCATTCTTGTTTAACTGAGAATGACAGATCGGCTGCATCTGAACCCTAAACACAGTTGAATGTTTTGTCTGTCTTTCCATCTTTGCTCTGACTATTATTCACACCTGTGCAGTCCTGCTTTCAGCAATAGCCTAAATCCAATAGCAAACAAAAGGATGAAGTCATGTTCTCCCCTGGGTTGCCTCAATGCCACACTGAGAATACCCCAGGATGAACACATAGATCCCTTAACTGACAAACAGACAGAGAGGCAAGTAGTTGGGCTATATCTTCTGTAGCCATATGCTTAGCTGTGTGAAATATGAACTACAACTGGCTTCCCTGAGTGGCCCCAACTTCAACAAACTGTGACAGTGTTGAGTCAGGCAGTTGCAGGGTAGGCTACATCATCTCATCTCATTTCATCATCTTTTGAAATGTAAATCACTGGAAGGGCTAAACATGAAAATGTGAGGGCAAACACAGCAGCCAGTATTCCTCTATGTGTTTCTGCACTCCATTATCTCATTTAAAAAAAGAAAAAAAAAAAAAAAAAAAAGGGAGCGCAGTGGGACGTTTCAGTCTAAAGACAAACCTGACACAAAAGTGCAGACAAATAAACGGGTTTCCATTTTATCAGGCGGCTGCTTAAACGTCTACAGTACAAGTGTATAATACGGAGGAATAATACAGTTTAATGTGTCCTCAATTACTCCAGTGTGACAGCACCCATTGCAGATGTGCGCTCATCATTTAGCACAAACTATAAATTAAAGCTGATAAACGTTGTCTGGTGCAAAGCGACGGTCCTTTGAATTGGCATCCAAGAAGTTCAGAGTTGTTAAATGAATTTGGACACTCACCTCAAACAAGGGTCCGATTTTATTCTTCTCCAGATACGACTGAATTCTTGACTGTTGTGGAGACGCCATGAAGAAACTGTTGTGCCTCGCCAAGAGCTTTTAGCAGGATGAAATCATGGGGTGAGTCGGTGTCATTCGTCCTTCAAGGGGCGTCTCGGCGACTAAAATGTGCAAAAAAAAAAGAAAAAAAAAAATGTCATCAAGTGAGGCTGCAGTGGAGCCACGGTAAGTTCAGACGGGTTGCGTCAAGTGCGGAGCAGGCGGCTCTGAGCCCGGCTCATTGTGGAGACTCAGCCCGGGACCGTCCCCAGCTTGTCGCCTCACTGACTCTCTGGCGGCAGCTTTCCGGTAGAAGCCAATGGCACAACAGCTCTGTGACAGAGATTACAAATCTTCTGCTCACTGGCTGCCGGTGTTAAATGTGCCACCGCCACTCCCATTTATCCAACGAGCTCTGGTTAGCCCGCTGTGTTCTTCTGTGCTCAGCGCAATTATGTGTCTTGTAATGCATCCACCTGGACGAGGAGAGCAAATTTTACGCTAATAAAATGCGCGGCAACACGTGCACGTTCACGCTGATTAAGCAGGTGCAGCTCGTTCTGCTAATTAGCGTGAGAAAAGATGAGAGTGAAGTCTTTCTGTTTCATCTAGAATTAATTCTTCTTCCACTTAAGGTAAAACAACAGCATGAGTATACCACAATAAAGAATCGTTAGAAAATACTAATGTAGTAGGAGTGTTTAGCATGAAGCAAGTATTAAGCTACATGTTAACTATAGAAAAAACAAAGCTAATGAGCTAAAGGTATATTGGTGGTGTGGGTCATTTGCATGAGCAAAAACTACACGTGTCCATCCACTGTTAACAGCTTTAATATATTTTTACATACTGTATAGGGTTCTACATGACAACATTGTAGTGTTTTGAGGAAAACCTGCAGCAAAAGTTGAACATAATTTTTACATTGATGAAACGGAGACATACCTACATTATATATGCAGGAACACTACTGGAGCTTATTGATGCAGTTTATTATCAATTGGTTGTTTGCATAGTATTGAGCTAGTTATCAACTCTACAATGATAACATCCAATAATAAGTAACACAGAGAGACACTTTAATCCTGAGTACTGTCAATATAAAATAACAGAATATATCTCATAGCTCTACTTCCAAAAACCTATTACATGTTAATACTGATAAATCATTGAAAATCTTTATATGCATGCATATAACAGTTATAGAAATTCAAAATCAGTGGGAAACAAGAGCATGACTCTTTTAGCATATTTTTGCTAAATTTCTATATTTACAAGCGAATAAAAATCATGTTGAGGAATGTTACAAAACACACTTTCATATGGTTATCAAAATACTGACAGAGAGGATAAAGCATACAAGTGAGAGAGCAATCAGACAAATTATTGGCTAATTTGAACAAATACAATGCCAAATTACATCCAATCTCCTTTTCATCAGTATTATCTTGTTCATTTCATATGTAAATTAAACTAATAACATAAAATGCAAATGTCCCTCATGAAAACAAGTACAATTTTCAGCCCATAATGCGCAGACAGTGAACTGATGGGCTTCATTCCATTTCAATGAGCTAATTTAACTCCATTCGAGTTTTCTCACTTTGAAACATCTTGTCAGATGCATTATACAATAAAAGAATTTCAAAATATGTATAAAGTACAACAGTGAAAAATATAAAGTATTAAAAATACTATTTACGGTTTTCAAATTTCTATTTACACTTCAGGCAGCTATACTGAACATATAAAAATGTTCAATAACTGATTTTTATTAGGTGGATTCTTCATGGGTGGAGGAACGACTTAAAGAGCAGAATGCTTGGGACTCCGGGACTTCTGCAGCATTTTCCTGGATGCAATGCATTATGGGTCCCCATCTGGGGGTGGAGGTAGGCACAGCTTGTACAACCTGATCAGAGAAAACACACATCCAAAAATGGTATTTATTTACATTCCAATATATCGTACCACAAACACTGCACAATGATCAAGCAGTGAGAATTTTCTCTTCCCTACAAAATTCTGTTAGCTGCAAAGGAAATGTAACCAGATGTAGCTGCAGTTTCAAGAAGAAAGATGTCAGCGATGGAGATATAATTACCCTTAGTAGTGCACATCCAGCTTTGCACTACAAAGTCAAACAACATTAACTATGTTCAAACAGTAAAAAATAACTTCAAAGTTTAGTTTCACCTTCACAAGTGTTGGTACCAAGTAAACAGTATATACTAAGGCCTGGTAACATTCATGAGGACAGTTTTTATAAATATAAAATCTAAAGTGTATAGTGGTTATACACTTTGTGCTTTAAATGCCACATGAATTGTGCAGTAGTTACGGCTGTTGGCATTTGTATGAAAGCCTGCATCTATATAACGTCCATGAAAAATCTAATCCTAGCAGTGCACATCTTACAGTCAAGAATTATATATTCTGCCTTAATGAACAGAAAACATTACTTTAGCAATAATTGATTTTGTGTAATTCATAATTGATCAGTGTTTCTCCACCTCAGTACAAATTTCTCCATTATCAGCTGCATTTCTTGCATCATAATTGAAGCTCTACTTTTTTAAATAAATAATCAGTTGCATCACTCACATCTTTTTGGTTTTGAAGGGACTCACTTTGCATCACATGGCTACTGGGTAAACTCACACATAACCGCCCCTTTTATCTACACATCAGTGAGGGTGAGAATCTCTATCTTATGAACAACCAGCATATCTCATGACCCACAAAGCACACTTACATATTCTACAGCACTCACTCATGCTGTAACAATTATGACATAAACCTAGTGAGAGTGCAGCAATTTTGCTCTGCGACCACAATGTCTCAACACTAATCATCCCGCTACTTAATTGTATTTGTCAATTTCACTAAAAGGTTCAAAAGGGCTGCCTGTCACACAAAAGCGTATATGTCACAGCCAAATGGCTGAGGCAGTCCTTGTCCTCGTCTTGGAGCTACTGAGAACAGGGAGCTCCCTTCTAATGGAACCATTTGGCCACAGCCCTGCACAAAAAGCACATACACAGCTACTCAACTGCACAAATACATGCACTTTTGAAAAAGCCAGATTCAGTTGACTACACAGAGATAGACACTGTGATGGACACTTTGTATCAGTAGTTTAAAGCATACTGCAACTTTTAAAAATGTATTTCAATACCTTTAAGTGAACACTCAGACTACTTTATTTCAAATTTAGGCTACAGCCAAATGATGGACTGGTTGAGAGCAGGAGCTGTTTTTAAAACTCCTTCATGGTGAGTTCAGGTAAGGTCTGACCATCCGAGATTCAAGAGTCAACAGAAACTAATCAATGTTGATCCGAATTTTCAAATCCTGAAAATATACACATGAGCAAAAAATGGCGTTTCTTACTGCTTGTTTCCATCTTCAGTGACAAACACAGTGTGACTTAGTAATTATGTGTTCAGACATTTGTGATTTGAATGCAGACTAGCAAAACATCAAATCAGAACGCCCCTGAAAGCACCAATAAGAAAGAAAGTTCTTGCTTGCAACTACATTACCATATGACAACATATATATGCAACACTGAAAAATAGTCACAGACTTGATGTCTAGATAATCGGCTATTACATGCAAAGCCTGTTAAGGCCCCTTAATTCAATAGGCTGACGTGAGCCCACATGGACAGGACGTGACTGCAGTTTTACCTTGGGACTGATGACGGTGTGCGATCTCTCACTCCCAGATTCTTGGCAGAATTCTGGACTCTTGCCCCCTAACAGAAAAACAGACATCAACAATTCATGACATTGTGGATCAGGTTCAAATTCAATGGCTATAAATAGGAGCTCGGAATAAAACCATAGAGAGAAGAGCTTAAACAAAGCTTAGACAGTAAGCCAAAGAACATATGTGCCCTTTGAGTATTGATAATGCTTTCACCCAAAGCTTTATGCAAAAAAATTACAGTGAGGAGTGTGGTGATTCAGCTTTTGTTTGGAAATAATACATTGCTGAGTAATATCATTCAAACTCTCTACTGGAATGGAGTTTTGAACTTTTATTTTTTTTTATTTATTTATTTTTTTAAATCAGGAAGCATTGAGTTTTTAAGTTTTAAGGTCTTGCTGATTTTAGAGGTATAACTTCACTCTTCATATTTTGATAGTTTCCCCTTGGACTTGGTTGTTGAACAGATTTGTTTGCATATTTTAAAAGTCAGCTGGGCCCAGAGATGAGCTAGTCCTTGGGCAAACAGCTCCTAGAAATATTGTAGTTGATGTCAGTAGTAGATGCATGTGGAGAGTCTAAAATTTAAACTACAGCTGCCATGTGTTGTCTCTATCTACTGCACATGTCTAACTATGTATGCGAAAGAGCACATGCGGAATAGTCTTTGTAGGGGAAAAAAAGTGACTATAAAAGGCCTTTAAAAGATGAGCGTTGCTGGGGTCCGTGCGTTGCAGAGCTTGATTATGCCCAGTCAGGTGCATGTCTGCTCTTTGCTAATGTTCCTGTAGTCTGCTGGCGGTGCACAGAGTCGGCAGATACACGACTGCAGGGGGGGCAGGAAGCGACTCAGCCTCTCGATTTAGAAACGCAAACACCTGCACTCACAAATACCCGCTCTGCCCTGATGTACACGTGCACGCGAGAATAAACAATCGCAATCATTATCCAATGAGGTCATCAGCATCTCTCCCTTTTTGAGCAGAGAGGGAGCGCCTGGCCGAAAGTGCATTAGCTGACCTCTCGGTTACAGCTCTGCCGTCTGCCATCTTAGTGTCTGCCCCGAGTTACGTCCCGATATCAGGATAGCATCAGCAATTATTCGATGCGCATCACAGCCATCCATTCTGATGCCTCCAGACAGAGATGCCCCCTGATGTCCCTACAGGACACGGCACCCAGAGAAGATTAGATGAGCGATATAACAACAGAAACAAAACTCTTTACAGTTTCTTCAACAAGTGCAACTTAGTTTACATAAATAAGGTCACTAAAACTTTGATTATCTGATGATGCTTTAAGTATCATAAATTAAAGAGAAATGTAGAAGAAAAAAAAAAAAATCAGGGGATCACCAAAGTCGGTAAGATTCTTCCCCTGGGAACCATGAATGTCTGTACATAATGTCATGACAATCTATCTGGTAATTGTTAATTGGTAATTGTGGTATTGTAGAGACTAATCAAACGAGGTGTACCGACCCTCAAAATGCTTCATGTATCTTGTATAACTGTTTTCATTTTTCACATTTCTCTTTTATTCGACTGTTTTATAGATGATGTTTCTTCACCTTGCTCCTACCTTTCCCAGAATTTAGACATGTTGCTTTAAAAGAGGAAGTTATCCCCTTATATATACAGTATTCTCTTCCTTTACAGTCTAAACATTGGAAATTGCCATGCAGGAAAGTTTACAAATCAAACTGTGAATGAACCAATTTTGCTCAAATCACTCATGCATTCTCATTCTGGGTGATGGTGTCTGAGCTTGATGGATTGGTGCTTCTGCTGGGACCGGATGCTGTGCTGATAACCTTTTTGTGACTAAGTATGACTAAAAAGGAGATATGGGTTCTCCAGGAAACTGGTTGTATAAGAGCGGCAAGGTAGGGATAATGTGTCTTGGTAAGAGAACACGGAGGCAGTCAGATTGAAGTATCCTTCATTTATTTAGCTGTGGTCTGCAACAATAATACAAACAAAATAAACAAACATTTTACTATCATAGAAACAGTAAACTAGCTTAATACTGCACTAGCATAATATTAGTTGTGCAAACAATAATATAATAATCATTAAACATAACCTAATAATCACACTCACCACTTCTCATTTACACACAGCGGGAAAACAGGGAATCAGGATAGCTAATGCTGCATGAGGTGAAGGAAAACTGTCTGCTCTTGACCGCATGGAAGAAAGGAGAACACTAACGGAGCAGAAGCATGCACACAGGTGGTGCATTCAGGAACGTCGGTAAAACTGAGACGCATTCGATAAAGTGGGAAAAATAAGTTCTCTATGCAAACACACTATATAACACATAAATCTCACTTGAACAATGTGGGCTTTCGAACACAGCCGCCCCCGACTGTCAACATTGACAGTCGAATCCAAGGTAGAAAGGTCACTCAGGTAAGTAAGTCCTTGGTTTCCTCATCTTCTAGCTTGGGGAGTTGGACCAAGCGAGCTACTGGTCGAATGTATGTCCGATCCTTGACCTTCACAGCAGCGGTCCGAATACGCCCATCAGCTCCAGGATAAGTATCCGTCACCTTACCGACGGGCCATGAAGCTCTTGGGAGTTGGGGATCCACAATGAGCACCACTTGGTTTGGCATGAGGCATTTCCCATCCTTCTGCCACTTCTGTCGCTTCTGCAAAGTAGGCAAGTAGTGACTAGTGAACTTGGACCAGAAGTGGTCAACAAGGACTTGACTATGTCTCCATCTGCGATTTCCAAGGGTGTTGCTTAGGTCATAAACTGCTTGAGGGAGTGAGGCATCGTAGCGTCCCATCAGCAGGATGCTAGGTGTGATGGGATCCGGATCTGCTATGTCTGATGAAACATAACCAAGAGGCTTAGCATTCAAGATGCCTTCCACTTCCACTAGCACTGTCTGGAGCACAGTTTCAGATACAGTCTGGTCTTTAAGAACAACCTTGAGGGCAGTCTTCACAGACCTTACCTCTCTCTCCCATGCTCCACCAAAGTGGGGAGCACTGGGAGGATTGAAGCAGAAGGTGATCTGCTGTTCTGCCAGCTGTTCCTTTAGAGAAGGAGTCATCGCTTCAAAGGCTTCACGTAGCTCTCTAGCTCCACCAACAAAGTTTGTCCCATTGTCGGACAGGAGCTCAAAGGGTTTGCCTCTTCTGGCTGTGAAGCGACGCAATGACATCAAGAAAGCTTCAACATTGAGGCTGTCAAGGAGGTCCAAATGCACGCACCGGGTTGTCATGCACTTGAAGACTATGCCCCAGCGTTTCTCGGTTCGTCGTCCAATCTTCACCGTGAATGGTCCAAAGCAGTCGACGCCAGTCGAATAAAAGGGTGGCTTATACAGCCGTAGACGAGCTGGTGGCAAATCCGCCATCTTAGGGACTGAAGGATTGGCTCGCCATGACTGACAATGCATACAGTTGTTTTGGTACCTCTTGACCACTTCCCTACCACGCAGAATCCAAAAGCGGCGACGCAGTTCAGCCAGGACTCTCTCTGGTCCAGGGTGCAGGAGCGTTTCGTCGAAGTCCTGGATGATGAGCTTAGTCAGAGGATGCTTTGGGTCTAGTAAGACCGGGTGGATTGCGTCTGTCTCTAGCTGTTCAGCTCTTCGGAGTCTTCCACCGACTCTAAGGAGTCCTGTCTCCTTATCGTACTCAGGAGATAGTGAGCCCAGCCGGCTATGGGATGGTAGGGGCCGGTCTGACATGAGAGCCTTAATCTCCTCTGGGAATGACATAGACTGGGCTTGCTTTAGATGGAGATTCTCCGCTTTGATGTAATCAGCTGCCTCAACGGACGAACCGGAGCCTGGATCAGCCGCCCCGTGTAGGGATCGCACTGTTGCTTGCATGAGGTCCTTCCATGTAGAGAACAAGCTGACATCAGGAAGCTGAAGAGAGGGGTCAACAGTCACATGTGCGCAGAAAGAGGATTTCTTCAGTTCACTATCCTCTGGCTCTGGATAGACTGATGGACTGATAGGCCAATGATCCTCAGAACATCGAAGGAAGTCAGGGCCTTGGTGCCAACGATGTGGTCGGGACAATTCCTTTAAGGTCTTGCCACGCGTGATGTCGTCAGCGGGGTTATTGGCACTATCCACGTACCTCCAGTTGCTCACATCAGTAAGGTTCTGGATCTCGGCCACACGAGTGCCCACAAAAACCTTGTAACTACAAGATTCTGACTGAATCCAGTGGAGGACTGTTGTGGAGTCCGACCAGAGTGTGACCTTCCTGATAGGTAAGGTGAGCTCCGTTTGGATAACACGAGCTAGTTGAGCACCAGTGAGCGCAGCACTCAGCTCCAACCGAGGGATGGATAGTTGCTTCTTTGGTGCCACACGGGATCTGGCTAGGATGAAAGCAACATGAATTTCCTTTTGATCATCCTCTGTTCGCAAGTAAGCAACAGACCCGTATGCTCTCTCAGAAGCGTCGCAGAAAATATGGAGATCTCGGATAGATGTAGGAGAGTCTGCGGAGGCTGGTGCATAGCATCTTGGGATTTCCATCTGAGTCAGGTCAGGAATTTCCTGTTCCCATGTTAACCATCTGTCTCGCAGGCTCTGTGGTTGAATTGGGTCGTCCCAACCGATTCTTTCCTTCCAAAGGTCCTGGACGAGAATCTTGGCTCTTGTTGTAAATGGAACAATGTACCCTAACGGGTCGTACTGACATGCAAGTACCTTGTAAACAGTCCTTAACGTGGGTTCTGTTCTCTCAGCTGGTCTGTGTTTGTACTTCAGTGAGTCGCGGAGGCAGTCCCATCGCAATCCAAGAGTTGGCTCCTGTAGGTCTGTACTGGATTGGGAGAGCCATAGCTCACTGCTCTCAGACCGTACATCAGTTGGGAGATGCTCAATGACAGCTGGAACGTTGCTAGCCCACTGGCGTATCTCAAAACCGCCGGAGTGGAGTAGCTGGCACAGCCTGTCTACCAGGTCCTTAGCTTCCTCTTTTGAGTGTGTACTGCGGAGACAGTTATCCACGTAGAATGACTGCTCGACACAGTCCGCGAGGTCGCTGTTGGTTTCCTGTACGTGCCGCTGCAGGGCGTAGATGGCACAACAAGGACTGCAAGTAGTGCCAAACGGTAGGACTTGCCATTCATAGATCTTTGGCTCCTCCGTCCTCTGCATCCCCCGCCAGATGAAACGCAGAACTGGTTTGTCGGTTGGCAACAAGCGTATCTGGTGAAACATACCCTTTATGTCTCCACTCACTGCCACTGGATACTGCCGGAACCGAATGAGGACTCCGAGCAACGATGGGCCTAAAGTAGGTCCGGGCAGGAGAAGGTTGTTGAGGGACTTCCTATCGTACTGGAAAGAACAGTTAAAGACTATTCTGTTCTTGTTGTTATGCCGCACCATATGGTGAGGGATGAACCAGGATTCGGGGGTTGACATAGCTGCCTCTGGTGGCACAACTGCTACATAGCCCATCTTCTCGAGCTTCTGGATTTCCTGGCAGTATACCTTGGCTAGTTCTGGGTCTTTGGCAAGTCTCCGCTCTGTACTTCGGAGGCTAGGTAACACTGCTTCCATAGGAGCCTGAAGGTTTGGAGAGTTGGCTCGACGAAGCAATGGCGTAGCATATCTTTGTATCCCACCAACAGTGACCCTGGTGGTGGACGTCTGAAGAAGGTTCAGGGCTTGCTGGTCTTGCTTTGACCGAGTTGCTTGCTTCTCACTCATAAAGGGGAGAGTGTCGATCTGCCATAGCCGCTCTACGTTCTTTAGGAGCTCACAGGTAGGCGTGACCGTTGCAGTGAACAAGCATTGCTGTTCGGATGAAGCTATGTGCTCTGTGCTGGTGGGACCTTGGAGCGACCAACCAAGTTTGGTGTGGACTGCAATGGGTCCTCCTGGTGGGCCCAAGTGCACCGGCTCTATAGGTGCAAGAAGATGAGGCGTGTCAGATCCGATGAGCAACAGAGGTTGGACATGGTCGACGGGAGGCAGAGGTAAGTTGCGGAGGTGTTTATACCTCCGTTGGAGGATTGACACTGGATAAGAGTGTTCTGACAAACCTAGATTGTCAGATGTGAATGCTTGACGTATGTGATGCTTCTCAGCAGGTTTGATGGGGGAAGATACATGAAAAGTCACTGAAGCGCCGTGCAGCTGCACTACGTCCTGGTGAACAGTCCTGATGGTAAGCGTTTCAGGATGTGAAGTAAGGTTCAAATGTTGGACAGCTGATGGCAGGATGATGCTTCGCTCAGAGCCATCGTCCAGAACTGCATAAGTCTCTAAGACTCGGTTCCCATTGTGGAGTAGGACTTTCACGATTTTCAGCATCACCTTGGGGGATCTGTTTGGTCTATCTAAGTACACCTTTGTCGTGGGAGCAGTCACCATCAGCACACTCTTCTGTGTTTGCTGGACTGCATCATGTAGTATTGTCAGATGCTGCTCCTTGCAGACATTGCAAGGTCGCTTGAGGGTACAAACGTCAGGCTTGTGAGGTCGTCCACACCTCCAGCACCGTTGCCCGTCCGTTAACCAATCCACCATCTGTGCTGTGGTCAACGCCTTGAACTTGAGGCAACCGTTTAAGAAATGTTCTTTGTTGTTGCAGTGTGGGCAGTATGGTTGAGGTTTGGATGAAGGCCTAGGCTGGGCAAGCCGTCCTTTGGAGCCTCGCTGATCACTAGCAGTCAGGAAGAATGCTGTGGGTTTCTCCTTTGGTCTACTGAGAGGACGTTGGTCCCCTTTGGTTGGCTTTGGAGCCTCATAGTGGTAGAGTGAAGCTGCTCTACCTGCGATGCGCTTGGCCTGAGATTTCATCTGTAGCCAGGAGCTCAGATCTGGTAAAGTATAGGTTTGGTCAGTTCCTGTCCGAAGAATGCCTTGGTTCAGACAATATTCTACGAATCCATCGCGATAACTTGGCGGCATCTTACTCAGCAGTCGGTCAACGTGGGATCCACATCTTAGCTCGTAGCCGTTCTGTCCCTCCAGAGTCCTAAGCATGCCTACTAGTGACTGGATCGACAAGGCGAACTCATCAAAGGCTTCAGAGTCTCCAAACCTGATGGCTGGGGCGTTCAAGATTGCGCCTAATTCACTTTGGACAAGCTGGCGGGGTTGACCATACTTTTCCTGTAAAGCTTGCATAGCCATGGTGTACGGCTTAAGGTCATGCATGTATGCTTTAGCGAGTTGGAGTGCACTATGAAGTTTCAAGTGTCCCAGGAGCACCTGATACTTGTACTGCTCATTGAGGTGCTGATGGCTATTTAACAAGTTGTCAAGGGCCATCTTCAGTAGGGCAAAGTCACTTTCTTTACCACTCTCGAATATGGGGATCATCGGTTTCGGGATGCCATAGGACGAGGCGAGGATTGGGGAAACATTGGGCACTTGTGGACTGGGTTGAGTCAAAGCTGGAGTGGCGTATGACAGTGTTTGTACAGGGGGATTGAAGGCATTCGGCTGATGGTAGTTTGCTGCCACCGAGCTAATAGGTAGGGTTGCAGGAGGATGAGCTAGTTGCAGCAAGGGAGATGAAGCCAGCATTATTGGAGGTGGAGCTACACGTTGAGTAGCAGGAGGCAGAGCTGTGTCTCGAACGGGAGGCGGAGCCACGCGTTGCGCTGGGAGAAGAGGCGGGGCCACCTGAAGCGGAGGCGTAGCTACGTGTTGCACTGGAGGTGGAGCCACGCGTTGCGCTGGGAGAAGAGGCGGGGCCACCTGAAGCGGAGGCGTAGCTACGTGTTGCACTGGAGGTGGAGTCGCCTGGAGCGGAGGCGGAGCTACAGCACCCTCTGGCGGCGGAGTCACGTGTGGCGAAGGCAGAGCCACAGGTGGCGCCGGAGGCTGAGCCACTTGAACCTCTGGAGGCAGAGCCGCCGTCGCTAGTGAATGAGTTGAATGGGCAGCAGAGGCTCTTGCACTATCTGGTTCTTGTGCTTTCTCTTTAAGAAGAGATGTAACCATCTTAGCTATTTCCAGATCGTTAGCTCTCTTCTTTATTTGTCGCCGTTGTTCAAGTTGCTTTGTTAATGATTCTCGGGTTCTAAGAACTTCCTCCTGTAGCCTTTGGGCCTCTCTGGCTTGAGCTTGAAGTCGCTGATACTCTGCTTGGACGAGTTGGTCCTCTTCCACCTGCTGCTGCAACTCCTCAAGCTCTATCTGCTTTACTCGCTCTTCAAGCTGGGCTGTCTCAAGGTCTGAGAGAGATGGGAATGTTCTTTGAGATGCACGTGAGTACCTTGTGAGTCTTGAATTGGAGGTCCGGGAAGAACGTGTTCGCTCACTGCGTGAATGTCTGGTGGAGGGAGCTGGCTGTGTGGCTTGGTTTTGTCCCTCTGGAGGGAGAGTTGCAACCACATAGTCGCTCAGGTATGATGGAAGGTGTCTTTCCCTCTGTGAAACACGTTGGGGTGCAGGTTCAGTCTGTGCATCCAAGTTTGTTGGTTCCATACCTTGATTGATGCTCTATCCGGCTCGAAGGACCATAAAAAGGAGATATGGGTTCTCCAGGAAACTGGTTGTATAAGAGCGGCAAGGTAGGGATAATGTGTCTTGGTAAGAGAACACGGAGGCAGTCAGATTGAAGTATCCTTCATTTATTTAGCTGTGGTCTGCAACAATAATACAAACAAAATAAACAAACATTTTACTATCATAGAAACAGTAAACTAGCTTAATACTGCACTAGCATAATATTAGTTGTGCAAACAATAATATAATAATCATTAAACATAACCTAATAATCACACTCACCACTTCTCATTTACACACAGCGGGAAAACAGGGAATCAGGATAGCTAATGCTGCATGAGGTGAAGGAAAACTGTCTGCTCTTGACCGCATGGAAGAAAGGAGAACACTAACGGAGCAGAAGCATGCACACAGGTGGTGCATTCAGGAACGTCGGTAAAACTGAGACGCATTCGATAAAGTGGGAAAAATAAGTTCTCTATGCAAACACACTATATAACACATAAATCTCACTTGAACAATGTGGGCTTTCGAACAATGACTATTCAGCAAGGAAGAAGAGGCGTCATCCAAACCGTGAGATTCATCAACCGATGTCTGAGAGCAAGGGCACACAAGCACACAGCAGATCAAGCTCCCCTCTGCTTTCTATCTGGACTGAACAATCTCTTCTCAGTGGTGTGTAGGTCAATGATGATACAAGAAAACAGAAAGTCTGTCTAATGACAGACTCAGAAAAATGACACATCAAAACAACACTCTCAAATCTCAATACCTGCACCTTCTCATAATCAATAAAAAAAAAAAACGCCACAACCTCCACAAGATGGATTTTTTTTTTCCCCTCACAGCCACATACAGTAGTACTCAAGGTCAAACAATGCACAGAGTTGCATCCTCCTGGCTGCCAGCCCAGTTCTCTTGAGTGTCGAAATGAAATGGCTTTCCTCCTGCAGGATCTCAGCCTCTCACACGACCAACCTCTCCTCTCACTGCAAACAGCGAAATAACCACCACTCACAGAACTTCTAATGAGCGTCTGAGATATAGGGGGGGAGAAAATGTGCACGCACTAAGAAAGTAATGGGAATTCTTTACCTTGACCCCCAAACAGACATGCAGACAAAACAAGCACCAGACTCTGAACCAAGTCTTGTGGACAGCAGCAAACATTTCCTTCAACACCAAAACATATATTTACCGTTGGCTGCCTTTAAAAATTGCATTCTTATTCAAGTAATAGTGTGATAGTGAGAGAAATCAAGCATTGACCAAGGAAGCTAAAATGGCGTAAATGCTATTCTATTGGCACTGTTAAATCTTATTGCTAATACTGTTTTGGCAGCCTAGTTTGACTCAGTGAAGCGTACATTTATCTAATGGTTTTGGATGCAGAAATTGCATTTTGGATTGAAACACAAACGCACTCTCAGTCAGAAAATGTCACCGCAGGGACTGAAGCAGCAAAAGACTGTGGCAGCAATATCAGAAGGGGTGAGTAGAAAAATAACTACGGGAGGTTATTCACACAGTAACGTTGCGTGCGTGTGTAAAAATAAACGGCATACCTGTTTCCTCATGACATCTGTGGCCTGCATGATGCAGCGAGGGGGCAGGCCATGGTTTCGGGCCAACAGGATGGCCTGCTCCAACGTCACACTCAGGGTGCAGCTGTTGATCAGAGAGGAAACATAAGGTCAAGCTCAAACACGCGCTCTCAGCCTGCATATTTATGAGCACGAGGGAAGCCGATCCTAGACTGGCTTATGGGGAAATCATGATGCAGAACCTTGCTTCCTTTTTCTACTGTTGCTGTACTACAGCCCGTGTTTGACACAAGAAAATCATCTGGAGTGACAATAAACACCTTCTCTAACTCAACACTCTCTCAAACGTGCTTTTATGGCAATAAAGTCGTCTTTCCAACAGACGGAGATTGAAAGTGAGATCTGAGAGTAAAAAAAAGAAGAAAAAAACAACAGCACGCCAAACTCAAACTCTGGGCTTCATCCAGATATGATGATTCTCTGGCAGAATTCACTACAAGTACATCAAATCTCCCCGAATGCTCCTCTTGACACCTTCTCATTACCATCACATTCCCCCTGCTTCACCTTCGCTCATCTCCTCACTAATGAATCATTTCATTTGCCACTGAAATGTCACTCACATCGAGCAAACACGCAGCATCAGGAGAATAACAAACTCTCCCCATCTTTGCTTTAGACTGAGCAGAGGAGGCGGATTAAACCTCGCCGTGGACTTTCTGCACACGAGGACGCTTCCCTGTTTTTCTCATCACCGGGACCGATGCTTCTCGTTGCGGCCGAGAGGAAAAAGGGTCCAAGGACAAGTCAGTGTGTCTTCCTGTGGCCGGGGCGATACACTCTCACTGCTATGAAGGTGTCATGTGTGTAAAATGAGTGCTGACGCGAGTGTGTGATTCATTAGTTACAGCAAACTTTGTTGCCAGGCGCACACACAGACACTGTCTCTTCCTGTGTCTCGCCTTCACACACACACACACACACATAGCAGCATGTGGATAAATCCTTAGAGAGCCAGTGACAGGTGTCAAAGCTGTTGGGTGACCTTTCTATGATAACAAGGTGTACTAGTGTATCGATCCCGGGCCTTTTCACTGCAAATTGAACTGTCCAAAGCGCCAAACACTGCCGGGCTCACTTTCATTGAGTAACACTGCCATGGGGCTGCGAAGGAATGAGACTATCTCCTTCTCTCGTGGTAGGGATTCAAGCCGACTTAAAACAAAACTTAAAAACAGCTAAGGATAATGAAGCTGATGTTCATGAGGGACATACTGCTGCCAGAAGCCATTACTTTGAGTCAATCAGATCGAGGTTTAAAAGTCCCCTTGAGGTCCAGTTGCATAACTCCATGATAGCGTAACATGATGCGATAAAAGTAATGAACTCAACAATCGTCTCCAGTATGTGCCAAAAGATACTGTATCCCAGTAGAAAATTGCAAAAGATGTCCTTTTGCAGGCCACCCCAGAATATTTTAAGCGCCCATATTGAGCTTCCCACAACGATAAAGAAGGGGAAAAAAAGTCACCCACAGAGGATCTTTAAATATCTCTTCAGCTGGAGCAGGATGAAGGAACTGCACAAAATCTGTGTGTGTGTGTGTGTGTGTGTGTGTGTGTGTGTGTGTGTGTGTGTGTGTGTGTGTGTGTGTGTGTGTGTGTGTGGCACGCATGAGGCTGCACGGTTTCCCTTTTCATTAGGGTTGGTGAGATAGTATGATGTGATTTATATCCATCTGTTTTATGTCGTTCCAGCCCATATCCCATTTACACTCTGTGTTTCTCCAGAGCTGAGTCCTTACTTATAAATGAGCAGAAAAAAGACAGCGCCAAACACAAAGAAAGGGAAAGAATAACAGAGAGGAGAACAAAAGGGGGGATGAACACAGAAAAAAAAAAAAAAAGTAGTGGAAGAAAAAATAAATTTTTTTTTTTTTTTAGAAAGTTGGAATGTGGATTAGGCCTCTGCTTCTGATTCGTTCTCCCCGTCTGCTTTTATTTTTGTTTTGCTGTCAGATAGTGAACTCTCATTTTGTCATTCTAATGGTTTTTGTGGGGGGATGATGGACACAAAAAATCTGGAGCAGAGAGGAGCGCTGAATATTACAAACTGCTGATGCCCCCAAAAATCACGCTTTCAATGTTATTAAAACTCATCCATCAAGCCAACTAATCCAATCAATACTGCCTGAGAAGGCTGCCACACTGATAATGCAATTTCCACATTACTAATCTACTGGCTTGGTTTCATAGGTTTTTCAATTATACCAGATTTAGTTTGTGTGCTCACCATCTACATGAGCAATACATGGATTTTAAAAAAAAAAAAATACTTTAATATTTGAAATTATAAAGAGAAAACAGTGGAACCGGTTAATTTATATATAATCTGTATTCTCTCAATAGTAACAGGGTTACACAGAAAGCTAATGACAGGAAAGGCATTTCTCACTCATTCTACTGTGATAGTGAATCCAGTGCCCCCATCATTCTGCAGCTTTGGAGGGTAAAACAGTGTTTAAGGTGAACTTCAGTTCGCAAATAATCCTAAATATTGCAGGCCTTGTCACCTGCTGTGTCACGGTACACTTAGCCTGCCTGTCTGGGTGAGTTGTGGCTAGTGTGTATAATGGCACAGACAAACACAGATACACACACGCACGCACGCACACACACAGGCTGTGGGTGAATAAAGTAGCAGCAGTCATTGCACAGACAGGAACTTTCTATTAGAGCTCAGGCAACCAGGCGGCTCCATCCGCGGCACTTCATCAAGCCATCAGTCACATCCAGCGAAGGCACGAGGGCACGCGTGTGAGCTTGTGCATGTGAGTGAGACAGAAAGATATGGAAACTGTCACGGGGTAAAGAAAGAGGGTATCAGAGAGATGGGTGGGCGGGTGGAGGGAAAGAGCAGAGTACGAGATGAAAGATGAAAGCTGGAACTAGGGATCAGCGGTGACAAACGATCAGGATATTTCTGTCCTCATGCATTGATGAATGGTGCCCTCTGCAGCAGGTGAATTAGGCAGCTGTATATAGAATTCAATGAGAATGGAAGTAATTGACCCGTCTCCTTCCTGTGTAAAGTGCTATGCCTACTTAAAAGTCCCTAATCTGGTCTGAGAAACAATGGGCCCTATTAACTAGAATATCCTGCTGTTAATTAATGCAGAGAAATGTGTATTAATAGAAAAATCCCCACGGTGCAGGACAGCAGGGCGATGGAGAACTCATGAAATTGAGTGGTAGACAGAGGATAAGAGAAGGATCACGGAACAGGGGAGAGACGGTGGTAGAAATGGTAATGGTGAGACTCCTTTCACCTTTACCATGTCGGTGTGAGAGAGATGAAAGGGAAGGGAAAACTGTGGAGACTTTTTAAAAAGAAAGAAAATGATAAGCAGGAGCGTAAAAATTGAATTTAATCAGCAGGTCACGCAGTACTGGAAGACCCGCACCGTACATTTTGCCCACACACACACACACACTCACCGATGAACACCGCTGTTGCACATGACGATGTGTGTGGCCCCCAAGCGTGAGCAGAGCTCAGAGGCCACAGTGAGGAGCCCCACTCCAGAAGCCCCACAGGCGGTGTACTGGCAGGCAGCGGTGCGGCGGCAACTGATAAAACTCTCCATCAGACGGTAGAGCTCCTCCAGAGCATTGAGGGGACGCATCAGCTGGGCACAAACAGAGGGACAGAGGTTGGTGCAGGATAAAACATGGGAAAAAAAATAAAAACAAATCCACCCTGCCAAACTGTTTGTGAGCAAAGTAGCACATAAAAAGTAGATCCGAAGATTATGATCAGTAGATTCAGACTGTGCTAATAATTGGGGAATATTTTTTGTGGGTTATATATTCAAACTAATTCAGTCAACGCCGCTGCTTGACTTATCAGTTTTGTCACCGTGCGATTTCCATTCCAACAATTTTTACACACGTAAACACTTGCACATTGCAACAATAAGATCTAATCCTGTTCTTCGGTTTTTTCCATTATGTCATTCAGCATGGGGTCATGCGAGGTTGCTCTTACCTTATCTATGAGGGCAGCTTTGGGTGCAGGGCTGGGTGGCATGTTGGACTGATCCAGGTAGAAAGCCCTGAGGGAGACACAACAACAGTTCACATATGGAGCGACTCTAACTGGATATTTGCACTGCAGCAGGAGACACAATATGTCTGCTAAGTAGTGGCATACTGCAGTAGACTTTATTTGTCAATCACACACGAGTTGCTTTTTTTTATTTAGAAGCTCCATTGCTTGAAAAATAATTCTGTGTGCATTGTTTTCCATGCACCATTAGGTCATCAGGAGCACTGACTGTCTTTCTGGGATAAGTAGGCCACCTAGTCATTATGGAGCTCCACCATCTGACAATCAATCATGAGAGTAACTTGGGCACAGCTCAGCAGAAACACAGACTAAGCATCTCTTGTCCTGGGCATCACTCCAAATGCCATTGCCTCATTCATTCATGGAGTACAGTCGATTTTGGTGTAATTCTCCTTTCCAGCCACCGGAGGCAGCACTGCACCGGTGTCCTTATACAGACAGAGAGGGATGTATGCCGCAATGAGTCCATGTGAGGTGGAACGCTACGGGTGCAAACTCAGCAGTCTGTGACTCCATCAAATCTCAGTAATCCAGCAGTGTGCTATAAATAGCCACACTACACCACATTAAACCCCATGTAATAAAAATCACATACTCCATTACTTCTTGCCAGAAGCCAATAATAATGTACAAGACACAGTCACCCATAGAGACCACATTTCTGAAATCACAAATAGTCAAAGAAGAAATTCGTTGAGGAGGGACGCAGAAACGACAGACGTTGAGGGAAGGAGACTGTTTACAAGAGTCAGTGAAGCAGGGCTCATTCATCTGCATTCACTCTGCTATTAAGTGATTAAAATCAGGCCAAGTAGGCTTTCATTATGCCTCTGGTATTTCTGCCTGACATAATATTAATGAAATTAATTAATTAGAGCCGAGTCAACACATCCCTGATTCAAGATTTTATAGCGATTATAAAGCAGCCGAGTAGAAATGAGAAGTCATTGAGAACATACGCATAAATTCAAGTATTAAGGATACGCTCTACTCTGCCAAGTCATACTGTTGAAAACGTACCTGCAACCATGAGTGCATAACATACGCTAAGGCTCTCAATCCCCATCGTACACTTCCCTCCTGTATTTAGGCTAATGAGGCCGTGAGTCTGACACGTGAGCAACCGTTTATAACCTCCAACAGCTCGTTTCCTACTCACTTTTTATTCACATGTAAATCTGCTGTACAACACGCATCTGTTCTGGGATACGGATGGGTAACCTGCCCGTTTTATACCTTCACTCGTCAAACGTTTCCAAGTATCGAATCCTTATCTGGCAGATTATCCTTTAACCTTGTGGCGTGCTCCACTAAATGACTACGAGCAGAGTTTGCTAAGGGTTCAGATCGAGCTAACAGCCCATGTAATTGGTTCAAGATGGCCTTATCGTTCAAAAGATGCTCACAATCGACTGGGAGTTACACAGCGTCGCCGCGCAGAGTGCACACCTCTTAAAACTCCTCTCATAAAGAGCACGTAAACTGGGATAATGGCTACAACTGCTGAACAATGTATTAGAGAGGTAACAGGCCAATTTGTTTTTGAGGAGTTGACTCGTTAAACTTTCAACAGTAAACACCTGGCATCTATATTTTGTCTGTATTTTTGCATACGAGTGCCCACACTTGTCTAATGTGTGAGCCTGTGGCGTTTAATGACTCGGTCCTGCGGAAAAACGCAAACCACCGCAGCAAATGGAAGTTAGATCCAACAGCTTCCAAGCAAAACATCATTCTCCTAACAAGACCCACAAAGAGAGAGAGAGAGAGAGAGAGAGAGAGAGACAGAGAGAGGGGCGAGATTCAGTGAAGCGATAAAACGCGGTGGAACATTGTGAACGCAACAACACAGAAGAACGGTTTATTGGAAATCAAAACCTCGCCATGAAATAGTTACTGCTCCGGCTCATATTGCAGGTATGGGCCCGTTATCTGTCCACTTCAACTGTGACTCCACACTCTCCCTTGTCCTTCTTGCTTATCGGTCGACTGCTCAGACTTTTATCTTAAAAAAGGTCTACAACAGAATCTGTCCGAGAGGAGTTGACTTCTGCATACCTCTACTTCATCTGCTCCCATTCTTTGTCTGTTTTAGACTGAATAAAAGCTCCTCTTCTCGCCCCTTGCACACCTCTTTCACAGGAGGCAAGGTCATAATACCCACTGATTATCTCATCCCCTTGCTGTAAGAGTTGTTCTAAAAATACCATCAACCACAGCTTGAGGAACAGAGCTGACTCTCCTGGAGGTCTCTAATGACTAAATAATAGGAGTCGAGACTACAAGTGATGTGTGGTTTAAAGGGGACCTGCACTCCATCTTCTGAGTTGATGATGTTTTGTCAGAGGTTTGGACACCGAGCACCTTAGAAATATTTATTATGGATAAAAAATGAAATGTTAAGCCCACACACACTGTGCAAACACTTCACTGTGAGGCTAAGAACATATTACATACATATTACGTACAAGGTCTAAATCCACTGGGTGTCTATTATTTCTTCTTCCATCTACAGTGGCTCTCAGGTTTAAAAGGCCCTGAACTCCAGATGCTCCATTTTTAATGGCAGGACACTGACAGCCCCCAAGTGTTTGCACAAGCTTATTATCATTTTTCTTACCCCCCCCCAAAAAAAAGCTTACTCATTTATTCTAAAAATTCAGGTGAATGTACGCCAATCAAAACTCCAAGACATCACCTATCAACAAAAACGAAGGTTACAGTAGCTGTGTGTGATCAGGCTCGTCACTGTTTCTTCTGTTAAGAGCATTTCCCCCGTTCCTATTTTTGCTTTGAGAAGAAATCAAGAAAACCATAGGTACACACACACACACACACACACACACACACACACACACACACACAGCCAATTTTACATGAGGCTCTAATGGAGGATTTGGCCGCAGGCCAGAGATGACCTGCTCTCTGTGTAGCTGGTTTTATTCTATTGGGCCAATGAGAATACTTAATTCTCTTTGTTTCTGCTTCCTTCATGACAGTAGGATACTCGAGGCCCTTTACAGCACAGGAGCATTAGTGGTCAGATCTGAGGCACAGATGTTTTTGGAGGGGCAGCGTGGGAATGGAAACATTAGCATGACATCCTCCATTCAGAAAGTACAAAAGAAAACAAACAACAACAAACAAAAATGGTTTAAAATCAGCATCTTGTGTGGATTTGGTTTTATCCTCACCCGTACATCCATAAGGACACATGTAAAGTATGTGGGATTTATGACACTCAATGCGTGTGACCCTGCAGAGGTACATGCTGATCCATGTACATTACTCACTCACACACACATGATGAATGACACTCACCATTATTAAATCCCTGATAAACTGCTGCAGTGTGTGGCAGAGCTGCGCAGAGGGATACTGACGGCTTCCAGGAGCCATCACATGCCACATACTGATGCTTCTGCACTGACCCCAGCGAGATGTTGTGTGAAGTCATTTCCTTATCCCACGCCCTCTTCTTATTTACACTTCCAGCCAAATGTTTACGACCAGCTATATGTCAACCACAGTTTAATATGGAAGCACATGCCAGTAGAAAAGGCCGCAAAAACCCTCCAAGACAGTATGCTGATATACCACATGTATATGTGGGTAACAATGGCGTGTTTTTTTGTTGGTTTAATATCAAAAATTTAAGTTAAATAAATAATAAAAATCACTAAATGCTCAATTTCAGACATATGATGTATAAATTTCAATTGAAAGCAACATTTCAAGACCAGAACACAGATGTCCGGTCCTTGACTTCTAAAGCAGAGTGTTAATGGGGTCTTGGTGTTAGAGCCAGTTATGTTATGTTAGATACTGCATATATTGCAATGCGAAAATAGCAACTGGCTTAAAATGGTGAGCAAATTTATGAGCCTGATGCTGCACATAAGTAGATGCAACCCTTGGCTCCTTCCAAAGGTGATTTTCTTTTTTAAATTACATAGAAGAGATGAGTCATGGTCTTTTTTTACAAGCATCACTAAGTGCAGGGCTGTCATCGTTACGGGCTGTTCAACGATGGAGTCAACGAGAAATGACAAATGGAACCGGGTCTCAGCCGTACAGGCTTCATAACAGGGGGTTCAGTGCACACCAGCTGGAGCAGAACGAAGCCCAGCACCTTCCTCAGTGCTCTAGTGAATTGGGACTCCCATTGCCGGTGCAAAGACTGTGGCATTTTCATCACTTCGTAAACCGGAGGAAGAATGAGAAAAGAAAGAAAAGAAAAAAAAACCTTTCTGCTTTGGGAGAATACATGACCAGATTTCCCATTACCTCACAGCTGAAGCTAAGATAATATCCATAATCAATTATGATCCCCTCAAATAATCCAGATTTTTCATTCTGCGAGAAAAACTAAAATTACTTCTCAGGTTACAGACACAGCCATCCGAGAAATCACACTTGTAACAAACTAGCTGCGCTGCTATGTTACTGTTTCGAGAATCTTGAGAAACTAATGTAAGTCAGATGGAAGATGTGGGAACTTGCTGCAGTAGCTATTGCTTATTAATCATCACTACATAGCCATACCCCAGGGAGGAAGAGAAATACCATCAATTGCTGGTAGCGACTATGCTTTCTGAGCTCTGCTACAGATTTGTGGTGCTGTTTTGCTGTTGAGCGCTGTGGTGGAAATTCATGGGAACCGCTTGAAGTGATGTCACACCATCTATCGTCCTGTTCTCTGAGCATATATTCTTCAGGGGAACAAACGGCATGGCAACAACTAGCTGTCAGAGTGACTTGCACGTGTGGTCGTACAGTCGCGCGTTCTTCTGTGTGCATTCTTTCTGTCTTTTCGTGAGGATGCACGTCGAGGGGCTCCCGTCTCTGCTTGGGCCACAGGTGAACGGAGATGTAGGAAAGTGAGCGAGGGAGCTCATTACTGTTGAAACAGACACTCTGACCTGCAAATCGGCTTCAAGCATTTCTGCTTAATCAAGACAAACTGCACTGCAGCGCTGCGATAACAATTTCCCCCATTGCTGCTGCAAGAGCAAACACTGTGAGAGCACAAACGACTGGGGAGCTGTGCTGCGTGGTGACGGCAGATGACTGTTCAGCAAACAAAGTATGAAATACAAGTCTGTAGTAAGAATAATAAAAATAATAATAATGATGTATCCCATTTTTTGTACATCTAAGTTTATTGCTTATCTTTCTGCCGCCATGCGATCATTATACACAATTTGTAAGATTATGTAGATTTTTAATATCCCCATGAATCAAGTGTTTTTTTGTTTTTTTTTTAAATCAAAGGAACATGTACCATGGGATGTGGGAATTTCACAACGGCCTTGCAATAGAGAGCCAAACATATCCCCACTACTGCCAAATGCATTTCAATTAGGGAGAAAAGCCAGTGCCTGCAGTGCAAGTATTCCGTCTCTCCAAGGAGGCGAAGATATCGATTTAAACTTGTCCCGTTACACTCACAGGTTACCGTTACACCTGTAACATGATACACATACGGTTCGATATGTACTAGATGCTGGACTTTCTTCCTTTGTTCTTTCGTACTGCCGTATGTACCATGCTCCTCAAATCAATAGCAAAAGGTGCACGTGAGAAGAAAACCTTATTCCCTCTTGAAACCCCCTGTCAATAAGAGCAAAATGAGATGAAACCACGAGCATGCAATAATCTCTACCTTTGAATAATACATTCGCAGACACTGGCCTGGTTCTCCCCTCTCCGGCAAGCTCTCACTTGCACCCTTTCCTCCTCAGCCCATCATCCTCAATCCCATCCCCTGCAATCCCTTCCATCTTTCCGACCTGCACCTGCGAGACATATATATATATATATATATATATATATATATATATATATATATATGTCTCTCTCATATATATATATATATATATATATATATATATATATATCCCCCTTATATACATATCCCCCTTTCAATCTCCCCATCTCAATTCTGCCTGTGTCCTAAAGGAAAAGATGCTTCCTCTGCAGAGCGTGTTCTTTCCTCCCTCTCCTATGGGAGGAAATTCTACGCATCTGTCCATTTATCTCACAATTTGTGACGGAAAAATGAGAGACAATTACTTTATCCCCCCGGATTAAGTTCAACAATGTCTTCCTGATGATGAGAAACCTGCAGGAAATTTAAGCAAACGACACAGCTGTGACTGAGGAGACTGTCACTTTGGTGCATGTCAGGGTTTCAGATCTCTTCTGCCTAAACGCATGTCAGCTGAGATGGTTTATGAAAGCTCGAAAAATGTGGGTGCGTGTTCTGGCTCTATATACCGCTGACTCCTGTGGGACCAGCCATGTGCTTGTGATTTGGCCAGTGAGTTTATGTTTTGCGGAAGATTTGAGTGACTTCATCAGGCACTATGGGTTTGCTCGGATCATACTGCATCTCGGTGTGGGTAAGAAAAGCGAAAGCCAGAGACAGAGCTGGAAATTTTACAATAACCGTTACAGTGGTATCATTTACTGCTCTGAAATTGGATAATACTCACATTGCACGCGAGTAAAGGCGTCAGCGGAGGAGCAAGACAAAGACGAGACAAAACAGCAAGTTCTTGACAAAAAAAACACACTGCATGTACAAATACATGCACACACACACAATTATATCCACAGAAAAGCATGTCTTCTTGACAGGGCTCCGGGGGGGGCGCCACAGAATAATGAGCAACTTTCATCCTCGTTTAATTTGACTCATTGCAAATGATGATGGCATTTGTAAGAGAAAATGTTCATTTTCATAACTACTATTTTTCCACATGCAATGTTAATGGAAAATCCAATTTGAACTCCTAACAACAACAACAACATCATCATCTCCCAAATGCATATGTGGGTCTGAGGTGTACCGGGAGTCTGTCTGGGGGTTGGTGAAATGAAAACATTCGAGACTCTCGGCCCTGCAGTTCATTCGGTTCAGCGTGTGCTGTGGCGTTTCTGTCAGTCAGTCAGCCTCTAGCTCTGACCCGTAGTGTGGGTTTAACCCGACACTGCCGTGGCCGTGCTCCAAGGATAACGAGGTGCCTGAGGTTGGAGCGCTGCACCAGAGAGAGGAGTGACATCACAGCCTGGGCCTGTGGTCAGCCGAAAGACACATGGCAGCCGACGAAAGAAAACTATTGGAAATGTCACATAGAGAGCGACACTGTGTTCGCTGACTGCTGAAAACCAGCTGGGAATGTTTACTTTACTACTATTGATACAAGGACACATGTTTCTGGTGCAAGTCGGCCTGCTGAAGTTTAGGCTTGTGTTGACAGTAAATGATTCAATGGCAATGTTGAAAGTAAAGTTAAAGTACCACTTACAGACTGATGTGGATACTCCTACACCTGTCCATCAACAAAAAAATTCATCAGCAACTATTTTGATAATTTATTTAAAAAAAAATGTGCCAATTCCGACTCATCTACGACGAAAATAATAGCTGTAACCATAAATGAGTCACCATCAAGAATCAGCGGTGGAAGTATTCAAATCTTTTATACCGCGCTGTGAAAATACTCCATTACAAATAAAAGTAGATAAAGTAAAAGTATGTAAATATTATTAGGAAAATATACTCAAAGCTTCAAAAGTAAAAGTCGTCGTTATGCAGAAAACTGGCCCATGAGAGTGTTGTTCTGTTATGTATTATTGGATTATATAGGAGGAAAAAGTACATTTCTCTCTGAAATGTGGTTGAACAGAAGCATAAAATAGCATAAAATGAAAATACTGAAGTAAAGTACCTCGCATTGTTCCACTGTCAACCGTATATATGCTTTGCATTGTGTTTTAGGACTATATGGGATATTCTGTCACCATTTCTTTTCAGCAACATCAGCAAGGCAAACTCCAGCACAAACTTTCTTTACTTGCAAAAAAGGATATTTATTGGAACTTGAAAAATCGTTCCTCATCTCAGGACTCACTTACCTAACCCACTATAGTCTATATATATATATATATATATATATATATATACACACACACACACACACACACACACACACACACACACACACACACAGCAGGATACCTTAACTGACTTGAGAGCCACAAAGAGCTGATTGGATTTAGACTGAGATGATCTGCAGTTTTGGGCTATGACAGGTTTTACGGAGAAAGAGATTGAGCATTTGAGAGGCGTACAGTCTAGTGGGGTCTCTGAAGCACACTGTCTATCCTCACCCCTACCAAGCACCCCTAATGCTCCCCAAATCACCAGCCTCACTCGTTTGCCTGTCAGCACACATCTGCTTCGTGTTACTGCCGCAGCCTCTGCTGTCAATGCAATCAGGCTCTTTCTGTACAGGTCGAACAAGAATGTACAGTACACGTGTGTATATACAAAAACAAAATGCATGGCTGGACTTGCGTCAACTAATACAGTTTACACCACTGAACCACATACAAGTTTAATGGGATAACCTCATGTTAAAAGTTGCTGCAGGTGCCGAACACACATAACATGTCTCTCCCTGTGGTATCTTAATTAGAACAGTGACATTTTAGAAATTGATCATGAAGGCCACCACTACAGTCTGCCAGCAAGGACTCAGTAAAATGAAAGATATGCCACAAAAGGTCAATATCCCTCTATTAAAAGGCGGTGGAATCCCAGAAGATCTAGACAATATCCTTACACAAAGAGACGGAAGGACAGTTGGAAAGACGTGATGCTCCGGAAGATTAAATGACCCAGCACAATTCGTTCCTCGGCTGTGCTTTGGGAAATCTGACGCTCGCACAAATTAATACTTGGAAATCTTTTCACTCATCAAGCTAAACACTGCAAACAAATTAAAAACTCTCAGCAGAAGGCAAACCCGGTAAAATTAATGCTTTGTTGTGGTGCGTCGTCACCGAGAGTAAATAATTCAATCCCCCCAAAGCAGATTGTCCCTCAATAACAAGATGAGGTTTTGCTGCGAGCTCCGCTCTGTGTTTAATTATCCACACAATCGGCAGCAGATGTTTAGCTGAAGTCGAACTGTCAACCTGTCACCCTCCTTGGTTCACACTTTCCAAGAGTATGACCGATTTTTTTCTAGTCAACCAAGATGGCTTCAGTTTATATTATTAAATCGCTACATTACAGTGCCTGTAGTTAAGTGGTAACCGTGCCGGGCTTTTACTCGAATACATAGACAGACAGAGCTTCGATCCAAGATAACAAAGTGTCCAATTAACAGACTTCGGGAGGATCAGGTGTGTGTGTCTGTAACTCTATCAGGCTGTCAGCTTTGTAATCCAAATAGATCTGCACTAACATCAATAGAGGACATCTAATTTCTTACTTACACTGTCTCTCAGATTTTCTCAATATAAATTCTTAAGGCACACTCCACTCAGCTCCCTTTATACAGAGGTAGTTTAAATGTAATTTTCATTCTCTGAAATCACAAGGTAGCATCTAACATGAGACCACATTGATATTCAGACAGCGTACTGTAGCGGTCAGACTCTCACTCATACGTTCGGGAGATTAAAACAAAGCCAAGCCCTAATTTCCAGTAGCAGTGTGTGTTTTCTCATATTTCTTTCAACCTCATTAAATTCTCCGCACCTGGCCAATCACAGAGGGCTTCTGGTGTGCAAAGAACCAATGGGGTGTGAGGTAACCGAGTGCAGCAACTGTACAGAAGGCACTACATCAGCGCCGGTGACACGCTGGGCACCCTCGTCCAATCACCGCTGCCCCTGCTGTGTGTGTTCGCAACCAATCATACAAAAAAATAATAATAAAAATTCCAGCTGCGTTTGTCTCAGCCAATCACCTTGAGGCCCTGCTGGGCGTTGAGAGCCGAGTCCAAACTGAATGGGAGCATCATCATGATTTACATTAGATTGAAAAAAAAAAAAAAAAAAAAACCCTCAAAGTCTCAAAGTCATATCTGTGTGTGTATGACTCATAACATACCTCAGTCTCTTGTAGTACTGCTTGACCTTATCCAACGAGGCAGCATTGATTTGGGCCTGGTATTCCTCCACTGACACATTGTCTCTATAGTAGTACCCCTCCATACTCTCCAGTGCTAAAGAGGAATCAAGTGAGAAGAGTGAAAGATAAAGTGATAAAGGCACCCCCAGTGTTTACTATCATCTATAAAGCAGCTTTTATCTCCGCTCACATCAAGTCCCCTAACCACGCTCTACTACCTTGTGTGAAGAGCACAGGGTAGATCTTGATGCCTCCTCCATTTTTCAGCCTGTGAGGCAGCTGGGAGAAGTAGAAACTCTCCAGGTAGAAGCAAACCTTCAGGGCCTGGCGGGTGCCCTCCACCTGGTACGAAATGGGCATGTCTGTCGAAGAGATGGCATGAATCAGAGCTCGGTCTACAGCTTTCCTTAATGTCAAAGACTTTGTAAGTAGCAATGGAGAGGCTGCGATGATGCTTCTCAGCTGAAGCCGCCATCAAATGTAACGAACAGAGTCAGAGTACGTACTGGCAACCAGAGGCTCCCCTTCGAATTGCTGGAAGTAGAACGTGACCTTCTCCAGGTCGATGAGAGCCACCTGAGTGTCCTCCAGCATCGCCTGCTCGTCAGTCTGAAGAGAGAAAGTAGATAAACCGGTCAGAGAGCAATGGTGGAGGAAGTCTACGTATTTACCTTGTAGAAAATAAGTACACACAGATGTCAAATAAAACTTTTACACATCAATGCCTGTTTATAGGAATACTACTGGATTTGTGAAAGAAAAGTGGAGGAAAGTCTTTTGCGATTTTAGAGGAAACTGCCCAAAATTGATAAATTGCTTTGAGGGATGTCGCTTAGAACCGAGTCTGGTGCAGCAGAAGACTGAACGTTAGAAGATGAAAAAGATGTTGTAGAAATAAGTGAGGTTACCAGACCTCCTCTTGAGGCGAGCGACTCGAGGCCACATTAGCTGCTACTATGATAACACGCACAAGTCTCTATCCAAACTGTTTAGGCGTCATATTGCATTGTGGGCAATGTCGGCGCCAGATTTTGACAAGGAAGGACAAGGTGGAAAAAGACAATATCCTGTAGGTGGATTGTAGTTGCTCTGCAGCATATGATGACCCATCCGCTTACTAAGACATGTTATGTTGGGTTTTAGTTGGGCTCATAACCCGTGTGTAAACCCCAGTGTAAAACTACAACACAAGAAAATGCAAAAACATTTTACTTTATCATTATTATTATATTTATTTTTACTTAAATATCATCCACAACACTCACTTCTTCCAAGGCCAAACAACCCTACACTGCTCACTTTGCTGTCACAACCATTAGTGTTATTGTGTAATTTTACTAGTTGCATGTTGAATGAAATACTAATGCAAGAATTCCTGAATGCTGCTGGTGCCATATGCCCCATCAATTACTATTAGTAGCTAAAAACATAAGCTCCTTGGTTGAGGTAAAAATGTTTCTAAGTAAAGCAAAAAAATAAAAAATAAAATAATATGGCTAACTATTCTTATGTTCTGCAAGAAGAGGAGGTTCCCATTGTCAAGCAAGTGGCTTAATGAGTTTATCAGCACCCTGCACCTTGAAATAGTAATTCTCGTTAAAAGGTCAGACTTTTACAGTTTAACATCAGACAGCCTCTTATTGATGATCTAGAGCCCCCAACTTTAATCCTTAATGACCACATCAGAGAAGTGAGATTGCTGTATTGCCACCATTCTTATTCACTTATCCCAGAGCATTGGTTAATTCGAGTGCGTGTGTGTGCGGTTCCTTCATTCTTCGTTTTTCTCTTCCGTTTTCTTGTTAAACGAAAAGACCAGCGTCGCTTTAATGCCATTATACCGTGTGGCCTTTTTTTCAATGAGGCATTTGAAGAGACGCAGAGTGGCCCCTTTTACTGTGAAATATGATTATACACATAATATTATTGGATTATTGCTGCTGTATTAATATGTTTTTCAGCATTCTAATGTAGTAGGAGGTCGAGGTGATGCTTATACTGCTATTATTTATACTATTGGGTAGTTTTATTCTTAAAATGCATCAGATTTTCATTAGCTACTCAATGCAGTGGAGTAAAAGTCACAACATTCCCACTCCTGTTTGCCTGCGTCGTTGTCTGTTCTTATGTTTGCTTTATCTCGTTTTGTGTTTGTTTATATCTCTGAACGTGTGTACGGGTGCGTACGTGCACTTGTTCCCCTTTCAAACATCCACTCAGCATCCTCGCACACAAACAAGCACATCTGCTCGTGGCCACAAAGATAGCAGCTCGAATATTTTGGATTGTGACGCTCTGCACTCCTCCATCACCCCCCCCTTCTCTCTTCTCTTTCTTCCTCTCTCTATCCACCACATGCAGACGGATAAACACAGCAGCGGTGGAAGAGGATTAAGGCCTTTTTCTAAAGACACATTCGAGATGGTCCAACATGTGAGAGAGGGGTACCCGCTGCCCTGCCAAGTGACGCCTGCTGTGTGTGGGCAAGTTTATCTTAAAGGGCGTCATATAAACACGAACCCCCCCCCCCACTGACACACACATTCAGTTTACAGAAAATCACAAACACACACACACCAATAGCATCCAATACTCGTTTCATGCTGCCTTTCATGTGGTGCCCTAAAAAGGAGCGTACTGGGATTTCACTGGAATCACCTGCAGGTACTGAAACCCTGTTCTGCTCCGCAGGGACGCTTGAGCGGGAAATCTCTTGAGAGAGAAAGGGAGCGAGAGAAACAGCAAGACAGAGAGAAAGAGAGAGACAGCATGGCAGCAGGAAGATAGAGAAACAGGAAGAGAGAGAAACGTCAACTATGTCTGGGGACCTGATGTAAGCCGCACACCCCTGGAACCTAAATAAACACTCATCAAAAATACACTTTTATAGCAGTAATAATTCCCAGTGACAGGAAACAGAAATAGAAACTAAATCGAAAAGACTCATTCTAATAAAAAGTGTTTTTCTATGTGGTCGATGACGCAAAATGCAGAAAAGAAACATGACTGCTTTTAAAGAATATACTAACAGTCCTTAAGCTACTCAAAGTTAACTTTACTTGACTTACTTTAAAGACACCTTTGAAATTATTTTTTTTTTTTTAAATCTTGGAGGGAAAGGTTAAGACGGATCTCAGCGAGGTCAGGGTGTGGGATTTAGCTCCCGTTCAGCCATCCAGTGGCTGTTCATGATGAACTCCTCCTTGGATGGTCTTTCCACTGCACTGACTTTAATTCAGGAAAATAGACCAGCCTAGTGGGAATGTTTTGTTCTTCCAAAATAAGATGAAAGATTGATTACTCACATCAAATTACACTACTCAGCATTATAGATGATCTCTTATATTTTCTTAAATTTTCATAATTTTGTAATTTTCAAAGCTACTTTGGAATGGATGAGCATTTGGGTGGCAATGTTTCCAAAACATACATATGTTTTGTATTAAAATATATAATTTTAGACATATATACTGTATATCATGATAAATAAACATAACTCAACATATCTATATATATATATATATATACACACACACACACACACACACACACACACACACACACACACACACACACACACACGTTGAGTTATGTTTATTTATCATGATCATTATCATTCACTTATTTTGAAATCCATGTCCAGAAGTTCAAAGAGATTGAACAGCAACAACCCAGAAGACGGTGAAGCTGTCTGCTACTGGATTAACACGAGAGGGAGGTCGGACTCTGCACATCAGCGGCACACCTCAGTGATTCAGACCACATCCATGCACAGTCACTGCGGGCAGACTGTGTGTTAAACTCAGCACATTTTAGTGATTTCTTTTGGTGCCCACTGTGCAGCCTGGATGTGGCATCTTGATTGATGATCTATTCAAAATTCAAACCTGTAAATGGTAGATCTCATCTCATTTTCGTAGCTGTAGCTCACCATTACTCTTACTCAGACAGCAGAACAAAAATGTTGGATGTTGTGAAATTCATGTGATTCAAGTTTTTGTAATGCAGTGATTCATGTAATTTGATATCTGATTGTGATCATTTGATATACTCTGTGTTCTAGCTTTAATTTACTGTAAAAGCCAAAATCTATACACAGTAATAAGAAAGTGTGCATAACTACATGAATGGTCGGTTTACAACGAATCCGTGTGTGTGTGTGTGTGTGTGTGTGTGTGTGTGTGTGTGTGTGTGTACAGACAGCAACTCCTGTTTTTACAGTGTGTTTTAAAGAAGATTAAGAGCTGAGGCTGGTCTGGTGCTCACCAGATTTGGGGAGAGGAGGGACTGGAAGTGGAAGAGCAGCCCAGCGCTGGCTATTTGCTCCAGCCAACGACGGCTGGCTTCTTGAGCCTCCAGACAGTCCTGGGGGTCCGAGCTGTCCTGGTCTGGTTCCCTGCTTAAATTGTGGAACTGAAAGTGGACACAACAAGCAGTGAGCTGAAATTTTTTTGAAAGTGTCTATATGTGAGTATGGCATTTTCTTTTTCTTTTTTTTTTTTAAATACCTGGTTGAGGACAGCCAGTAGGTGCTCCGAGAACGCACACACGGCTGCAACTAGAGACTGACAGAAGACCATATCTCGACGCAATTGGATCTCTGAGTCTAAGAGAGAAAACAAATGGATATGAGGCCGAGAGGAAAGATGTGATATATATAAGAGGTGATGTACAAACATAAAACTAAGTGAGAAGAAGAGATGGCAGGAGGTGAAAGACAAAAAACTGATTGAACAGCTGAGGCGTAAAAGGGCAAGGAAGAAAGGAGCGACAGAAATAAGTGGTGTGAGTTTGTAAGGGTAATTAAAGAGGTTCTCTCAGGTCAGACTCAGTACTGTGGCAACTTTTAAGCTTCCAGTAAGGTGACAAAAAGTCCTGGCTACTTTTTTTTTTCCTAATCTGCTGGGTATTAAATATTGTATCAGAAAAATGAGCGCAAATGACAGGTGCACCCAAGTGGAAAATAATTGGCTGCCATAATTTCCTGAGAAATAGCCCCCCCCCCCCCGAAAAAGTTCTACAATCCACTGAGTTAAAAATTAGTTCATGAACCCCTCGGAAAATGAATAATGTGTCGTAAAGGAATGGCCGCACACTCTCTGACATTATTAACTAGTCCAACCATCACCTGCAAAATAAATCTTCCCTTTTTCTACTTTTCCTTTTTGCAGTTCCAGGACGTATGTAAAGGAACATAACACCTTATTTCATCAGTACAGTTTCTCCTAAGGTGTTCGCACTTTAGTTGTGCTGCGAGCCCTGTGCCGCTGCAATGAAAGGCTATGGATTTTCATTCAAAGTGTTTATTAGAGCTGCGGGAGTCTTGCGATGTATCCCATCGACTGGTACTCCTTTTTCAAACTTTATTCGTCTTTTTTTTGAGAAAGACTATAAAAGAGAGCATAAAGTGAATAGACAGAGAAAAGTAAAAAGTCACCAAAGGTAACGCATAAATCTATAAATTATGAAGGAAGCGTTTACTGCATCTCAAGGGTCATTTTCTGGACATTCAAAGAAAAAGACAGATATATTGTACATGTCATTATTAGTTTTCTTCTTTTCTCCTCAACTGCTGCAATGTTTTCGCATCATAAAATCTATTGATATGTGTATTTAGAAAATTGGGTTCTGGCCATTACTGAGCGCGCACTATGCTTTTTTGTTTTTAAGTATTGTAGGATTTCCCAGTGCCTGTAAAAATAATATATACAGTACAAATAATGTTGTTAAATTATTGCAGAATTTTTATTCCTCTGCTTATAAACTCGCCGTGTTCACTTTCTTGTTAATGAAACACTGTGTGTTTGTCTTTCCGATTTCCATTTCTAACTTTTTTTATTTTCATTTTCACTTTTTCCTCTTTCATTCATGTTTCAGTCAATATTTCGCTGTTGCTTTTGTTGTTGACTTTCTTTTAATTGAGCTTACACTTTGGGTCACCGGTGCAGGATGCTATGCCTTTAAAAAGGATACGGTTTTATTCATTTATTTTTTGTGTGTAAAATGCATTAACTACAGTGTTCTGTGTTTCTGTGTTAGACAAACCTGTATACTGTAGTAAGACCAAGAGCAGCCTCGTCTTCACCTCTGAAACAAACAAATAAATGCAAATCCAATGAGGCAGCGAACAACCTTATATCAACTCCCAAAGAGCCTTTCTCCTTGACTGCAATAGTATGACCTATACTATAAACTCAACCCCTTAAAGTCATAAACAGGACAATGCTGTATAACTCTCCTGCCCCATCCCAGCTCCACAGCTGTTTATTTTCACATATAAGAACAAAAAAAAAATAAAAAACACACACACACAGCATCATAAAAACGAGCCAAAGGCAAAGATAATAACATAAATCCACATTTGTTTATAGTCATATCAGAGCCGCGGGTAGCTTGGCAGGGCGCTGCGCTGCATGAAAAAGCCATCATGGTGTACACAGGCCAAGCTGCACATTAATATCAGCTCTGATTATTTGTACTCGCTCAGTCGTGACCGCCAGCTCACCTTTCCCAGGAGTGTCATGTGGCTTGGCCCTGGGTCTAGGCTGTTTGTATCTGTATTCATCTGCCTGTGGTAGTGTGTCTGTTTGTACATATACAGCATGTCTTGTATGTGTGAGTTTATTCAATCTGTGTGCCAACAAATGCAAAAAACACACACTTCCACTGGGTATAAATGAGAAAAAGTTGGTAGTGTTCAGCTCCAACTCTCCAGCTCTAATTGATGTATCCCAGGATGGTTTTAGAGTTTTCAGTTTCGAGAGAGCAGTGCAGTTAGCGGTCTTGGACTGCCTGTACCTACACAACTGTAACAGAGGTTATTATTGTATCTAATAAATATGATGAGGTGCGGTGGAGAATTGGTCAATTTAATGTACTTTAGTGCCCAGGCCAGGCATGCTATTGCGCAATAAATATTGGATGTGACTGTGTGAGCAAGCTTTAGGGTACGGACACGGTGAGAGCAGAGTGTGTGTGTGTGTGTGTGTGTGTGTGTGTGTGTGTGTGTGTGTGTGTGTGTGTGTGTGTGTGTGTTAACCGTGTACACACTCACCTTCGACATATTTAGCAATGGTTTGTGTGAGGGTCTGAACGCTGCTGGGAAGGTTCCAGGGATCCTGCTTGACGTGGAGACGCAGCTTCTTGGTGCAGTTCACTTTGGGCTCCATCTCCTGCTGAAACTCTGACACCCACAAACACACACACACACAAAGAATGAGCACAGACTTAGCAATGGGATATGATTGTATGTGTATCAATCGTTAAGCACATTACAACACAAAGACAGATTTTATTATTTAATTCAGCTCCTGGTGCATTTTCCTTTATCATCTTCACCTCCAAAATACAAGTCAGCTCAATTCACAGATGTTTATTGCCGTCATAAAATGCCCATGACTTTGCTTAAGCAGTTAGAGAACATCGAACTCTGTGAAAGTACGACACGCTCAAACTATTTTGAAGATTGATTATTCAGTCAGCAAAGATTATTTACTAAAAATGCAATCACAAAAGACAACAGATGCTAATAAAATTATGATACCCTTCTTTGTTGTTATTTTTCATCTCACACAAACCATCTCTATTCATCTTTTGCTTTCTGTCCTCTATTTCTTGCTCTAAATCTGTCTCCTTAACATCAGTTTTATTCTCTTTTTCTTTCCATGTCACCCTCTCTCTCTCTCTCTCTCTCTCATATCCATCCATCTATTTCTATTTCTGAGTGAAATTATAGGTCAGTCAGACCCAGACCCAAGCCAATCCCACAGACCACCAGTTTTTTTTCCGACTGCCTAGAATCTAATCTTTTTGTCATCTCGTCTTTGCAGTGGCAAAGCACGAGTGTAAAACCCCGTCAATCTGATGTAACCCCTCTCGAAACTAGACAGAACGGCTTGTGACAAAGTTTACTCTGGAGACGGAGAGCAGATTTGTGATAGAACGGTGGCTGTTTAACGGAGACTTCAAGTGTTTGTCTGTGTGTGTGTGTGTGTGTGTGTGTGTGTGTGTGTGTGTGTGTGTGTGTGTGTGTGTGTGTGTATGTATATGCGTGTCTGAGGGCGACACAGAGAGTGAGAGATCAGATGCAGGAATGCTCCACTTGTGCGATAATCCTTTTTGCTGTGTTATCAACCGCACACATTACTGGAGTTGAGATGGATCAGCTCTGATCAAGGCCTTCACATCCCTCCTGAGGCCATTTATGCATACAAACATACACACACACACACACACACACACACACAAAACACAAGCGGACCTATTTTCAGTTGAAGCGTATCGACGCTCACTTGAGGATAGGCTGACAGGAGAGGGGTCTCTGTGTGCCAAACGGGTGGGGGATGTTTGGGGGCTTTACTTATCAAAACATACAGAATAACTGGGTAATCTAATCATCAGCTTTTAGTCATCACACTCTATTAAAGTCACATTCAAGGACATAAAATAAGCAAACTTTTTCATATCAGAGCTTATAAAAAGCCTTACATGGTACAATACGGCCCACATGGGTACAAAACATAGTTATCATCCCTGCGCAGTCTGCAGGCCGCGCCTTGCATCGCTTATAACAAAACAAAAAGGAAAAGAAACAGTTGTTGCTTTTGAGCAGAGTTTTCTTCTATCTTATCTTCAAAATGGGTTGAGTCGTCGGAACAGAGTCGCACAGATCATGAAAGGGCACCGTAAGCTAGTTTGGATTTGTAGCGGGAAGTGATAAGAATAAATTTAGCCCCTTCCAGCAACATTTCCGACATTTTCCTGAGAGAGATAAAAATGTAACAATAGCCGCTGCGGTTAAACACCAAGGCCAAGAGGAGGTGAGGTGGCAAATAAACACACGGAGAAAACAAAATTATCAGATAACATACAAGCACGGAGGCTGTTACAGGGTCACTTTTTCCATTGACTGGTAAGAAGCACTACAATAACAGTAAAACTGGAGATGAGTGATGCTTTTTTAACACCATAAAGTGCTTCTAAAGAGAAGGGCACTGCAATAGCTGAAGGGGGGAAGAAGTGGAGAGACGGGAGGGAAAAATAAAGAGAGAAGAAAATGGCTGGGAAACTTTTTTTTTTTTTTTAGGTGCTGGAATCCACCTCCAGTACATCCCCCATGTCTCTGCAATCACATCTGTGCTCACACACATTACACAACAGGAAGTTGTGGCCCCTACGCGCAGGCGGCTGCGACATTTTTTCATCATAAGCTCTGTTTTCTCTCAGCACTGTGGTGGTCGGGCTCGGGAGTTTCTCTAATATTATCTTTCTTCCACTGCTCCGCTGTGCAGACCCAGAAAGACCCAGGAAGCAGAGCTACACATCAGCAAGAACACTCACAGGGAACTCACGTACTGCTGCAGCAGACAGTGAGATATTATAAAGGAAAAGACACAAAGAATTTTTGCGTCTCTTGCTCAAACGGTGGTATAAGATGCTGACAGATGAGTGTTTCGGAGCCGGGGTTACATCACAGTCCCGGTGTTTTACCTTGTAATCCTCTTCCGGGTGTGAAACACTTGGTCTGCTCAAAGGCCCGAGCCACCACTGTTCCTCTCAGCATGCTGGTGATTGAGTCCACCTGCAGAAAGCACAAGGGTCAAGTTGAGGCACTTGCATGACACAGTTCCTCACTATAGAGCCAAGATCGAAAGTATGCAGAGGGAAAGAAGAAAAAAAAAAAATCTGCTGCCCAAACATAACCAACACCTCTCTCTCTCTCTCTCTCTCTCTCTCTCTCTCTCTCTCTCTCTCTCTCTCTCTCTCTCTCTCTCTCTCTCTCTCTCTCTCTCTCTCTCTCTCTCTCTCTCTCTCTCTCTCTCTCTCTCTCTCTCTCTCTCTCTCTCTCTCTCTCTCTCTCTCTCTCTCTCTCTCTCTCTCTCTCTCTCTCTCTCTCTCTCTCTCTCTCTCTCTCTCTCTCTCACACATTTTCACAATGAACACAATTTGCTGTGCAATATGTAAACAAAGCTGGGGAAGCTGCTCTACAATAAAACAAATGACAGGAAGCAGCGAAAAAATGCAGAGACAGCATAATATAGTTTTTTCTGCTTTTCCACTGTCGATGGAGACATCCTCATAAAAGTCCTCGTGGATGGTCTAAGAGTGTGTGTGTGTGTGTGTGTGTGCGTATGTGTGGTAGAGAGTGTAAATGTGTACTCAGATATGGTCAACCTTTGCATCAATCCTCAGCACAAGTAAAAACAAAACACTATTCCTATTCTTAATACACAAATGTTCAAGTAAGACTTTGACCTTTAAAAACATTAACTTTGGCATGAAAAATAACAATTGTTTTATGTTTGAAAATCACAGTTGAATCATGAGGATGTTGCACATTTTTGACTGGGATGATACATCTTGTATGTGGGTAAAATACCAATCAAATCAGAGCCATTCCCAATCTATCACACAGTCCGACATAATAACTGACCCTCCACCTTAGTTGGATAAAAGAAGTTGAATTCATTCCTCAGGAGAGGATTCGAAACAATGTTTATCTGCAAGATGTTCAGGGACGAGAGCAGCTTTTTAAAAATCTAAAGACAGTGAGGAAGTCAGTATTCCCACTAGACAGCCACATCAGTCACATCTGTATCGATTGTTAAGTGACCCACCTGGCTAAACAGATGCTCCAGGAAGCTGTGAAGTTTCTTCTGCTTATCGTGAGACAGCCACACACTGGAGGGCATCTCATCTCCTACGGAGGTATGGTTACAATTTATCGGCATTAGTCCACAAATGTACAGTATTAAACTCATGCACAATGACTGTGTGTTGTCTTAATGCATCAAAACATATATGACTGCATAAACAGCATGTGTGTCTGTTCATTACCTTTCTTTTAATGTATACATTCTTTGGTTTTAAAGGTAAAGAAAAAGAGACGATACCTGACATCACATATAGCTGCGAAGTGTGTGTGTGGCTGTGTGTGTGTGTGTGTGTGTGTTTGTGTGTGTGTGTGTGTGTGTGTGTGTGTGAGACACAGAAACATCCTAACAGAGAGTGGGAAAGGATATTTGACAGGATACACAGCTGTGTAACACGTTAATGACAAATCCAGCTGAGATGTGTGGCCAAACGGCTGTCATATCCAATTAGATTCAACGTCAGGCATTTTTGTTCTCGCCTTCCATAGAGGTGTAATCACCTCGGATTGCCGGATTGTAATCATGACCTCTCACTTATGGGACTATTTTTTTGCTCCATTGTGGTTAAATGAGGTCATGGATTATGATACCTATCTGGTCTGTGTACTGAATGTAGCCATTTACAGATTTACAGCTCATACCTTTTTTTAGACTGTAAGTTATATCATTCTACCTGCAAAAACCCTGCAATGATTACATGGAGGAGAATAATGCGCTGCATTCGTGTACCTGAGTCCATCTCATCACTGTGAACGTAGGAGCTGCAGTGGCTGCTGCAGATGCTGGTGAAGGAGGCGATGGAGTTTCTGTTGCTGTTACAGTCACTGATGAAATGAAAAATATGTTTATGACACAATATACTTCCTGTACTGCTTCTTCTACACTTGTGTCATTTTGGCGACCGGTAAATAAAAAAGATACCACTTTTCAATAAGACTACACTTATAAAGGATTTATAAATGGTTTATGATTAGGTTATTAATTGGGTTGTTAACACTTATAAACAAGTTATAACACAGTTTTCATACATTGATGAAGGCTCACTATTTAGCAAGATCAAGTTCATGCTTACTACTCATTAATCTTACTAATGGGTTACTACTATTTATAACTGGTAAAAGGAGCCTTATTGTAACTGATTAATAAATTATGTGTTTTACACTTTACAATAAAACTCCATTTCATCAGTTATAAATGTTGTAACTATCTGGAATGCTAAAGTCCTAGACAAGATACCAACCAGAAAAAAACATCTCCATTTTAATATCCACTGTGCTGAACAAACTGATAGCATGAATTATAATATATATAAATGATAATATATACAAATATGTGAAGAAGCAGCTGGTACAATCACTGGATGATGGGGGGAAACAGTACAGATACATGTGAGCTCATTATTTGGCAAGCAACCGGTCACTGTTGCCGTTTTTTATCCAATGTGTTATAACAGCTTACAAATGATTTATAAAGTGTTAACAAGCTAATTGATAAACTAGTTATAAACCATTCATAAATCCTTTATAAGGGTAGTCTTATTGAGAAGTGGTACCATAAAACACAGTATTAAGACGTCTCTGAAAGTTGGCATCTTGTATGTAAACACCTTTGACTTCAGTTATACCTGTATGAGTCTCTGTTGCTGATTGTGTCATGTCCGGAGTCCTCCTGCTCGTCCCCTGCCACATTAAAACACACTTTCTTCCCGTTGCGCTCCCCCTTCTCCCCCTCACTCTCTGCGGAAATGTAACTCTCCGGGGTCCTCGCCTCTGACGCTGGAGGGTGGGTGATGGAGGACAGAATGCTGATGGAGAGAGAAAGGGAGAAAGAGAGAGAGGAGGGATTACATAAAGCAGCGACGACATTCATCCAAAACTAACACTCAAAACAGCATGATAGAAACAACGTCTTTGATCTGACTAATGCTACACAGGAAGCTCTTACGTGTGCCCCAGCACAGTAACATTTTGAACTGTACATACAGTATGTACAGTCAGTGCCTTCATGTGCGTGGGCTCGAGTGTGGGCTCCAACAGCTGACCGAGGGGGGGGGGGGGGGGGGGGGGGGGGGGGGGGGATTGCAAACAAAACCCCAACCTGTTTGTGCTTGGCTTCCGCACCAACAGCTTCAGATGATCAGGGATCCACATCATATTAATAGGTCAAAACGTGGAGCAGGGTGCAGCTGTGTCAACACGCTGCAACTCGGCTGCAAAGATCAGCTCCCCTTCTCACTGTTCCTGCTGGTCTGTATTCTATCAGAGGGCTATCAGAGGAGCAGGAAGAGGCCGGCCAGGATATTTTCACAGTTGCAGCAACACATGGTGGCATTTAAAGCCATATTCCAATAAATGCTAGGCTTGGACTTTTTTTGATCTCTCCCCACGCACACACTCTGACACGCGATGTCTGTTTACATTTCAGGCTTATTTTAATTTGTGTCCGCTTACATTTTCCATTGTGTCATAACATTGGCCTTAAGGACATTTCAAAGTGGGGGTAGCGGGGAGGGGCTGCTAGAGGCCACACAAAGCTACGTGAAATAAACAACCTGTCCCCCTCACGTTACCCCAATGCATCTCAGATTTTTATGCCTCATTATGATTTTAAACACCTCCACCCCCACCCCCACCCCACCCCTCCCCATCCCTCTCTCTCCATTGGCCCCCTTTCTACCCATTCACAGGCAGACTAGGCCGCAGAGATGCCCTCATTATGGGCCACTCCAGGAGCCACCACAATGCCCCTCCAAAAGGAGAGTGGCATTCCATCACTATGGAGAAGCTCTCCAGGCTCTGTGATTGGCTATTGGTTAATAAAGAAGTGAGCGCAGTTTGGGGCCTTTGGGGTGCAAACTAACGGAGGGAGTAAAGGAGGATAACAATGACCGGATCAGAGAAGGGGCTTTAACAGAGAGAGGAAGAAGGGAAAAAACAGAAGGCAAGAGAAGGAGAGCAGGCCAAAGTACACCGACGCTTATTGCAAGCAATCGGAAAGATCTCTTAATCTCTCACAGGTAGCTCTTTAACCCACTTCGACACATTAAACCATTAGACATCAATCGCCTTCATTGCATCTGTAAGTGCATCTGCATTACAAAGCTTCACATCAGGCAGTTTCATGGTAGGACATTTGCATGATGCTTTAATCTATTCTGGGGTAAATAAAGTGGAGGACCCAATAGCTGAGAAACCACTGGCAGTCAGGATGCTATGAATGATGCACACAGAGTAAGCGAAAGATATAAAAAGGAGGAGGAAAGTGGGGAGGAAAGTGTGTGTGTGTGTGTGTGTGTGTGTGTGTGTGTGTGTGTGTGTGTGTGTGTGTGTGTGTGTGTGTGTCTGTGTGTGTGGGGGGGTATTTGATCCAGGAAGGGAGGAGGTCTCGATATAAAACACGTCACTGGGCACGTCCACACACAGCTGTGACCCTTTGTCTGTGGCCTCCGAGACAAAAGTTCACAGGTCGCTGCCTCAAAATGGATTCCTCTACAATCAGCCAAGAAATTATGCAACATCATTCTACATCCAGTTGTTTTCTTTTCCTATATTACTTGAGGATATTTCTAATCTACTATGAATGTACTGCAGACTTCCTCTCTTAATGATGTTTTTTTTTTTTTTTTTTTGGGGGGGGGGGGTTGAAATAACGTACAAAAGAGCCCTTTATAAATGTGGCCACTTCGGTTCATTATTACATCATTATAAAGTAGTGCTGTCAAAGTCAGGCACACCCAGCACAGAAAAAGAAAGGGACAGAGAGAGTGAAGGATGTCTGTGTCTATGAGTGCAGGCGGGTGTGCAGACAGTGTGTGGAGGAAATAAGACAGAACAAAGAGGAGCTAAGGGAGCACAGAGAGAGGAGGCTGGGGTGCGTGAACAATAAAAGTAGTAGTGACCCTACACCAGTCAGTGAACAAGTTAACAGGCAAACTAATCTAATGAAGAAGAGCGGGTTCAACACACCCACACCGGTCAGAGCAATGACATCGAGCTTGCAACCGCTATTAGTTCCACACTCACAAGCCCCTGAGCTGTGCGTGAGCTGTGCGGCTAGCGGACAGTCGAGGTCATCATCCCCTCCACAGCCGCGTTTCGCACCATTCGAACGTGCTTGGATGCAGCTACGCTAATTGGCAGGAGCAAGGCAAAAATTTGCCCAGACTAAGTCATTAAGCGCCTTGCTGTGGACTCGACTCATTATTACCGCGGTCAGGTGACAGCTCGGCTCCATCTAGGGACTTTTTTTTTTTTTTTTTTTTTTTTTAAGTATATTTTTTTGGGCTTTTATGCCTTTAATGGACAGCACAGTGGAGAGTGACAGGAAACGGGGAGGCAGAGAGAGGGGGAATGACATGCAGTGAAAGGCCGTCCGATGCGGGATTCGAACCGGGGCCGACTGCAGCGAGGACTGTAGCCTCTACACATGGGGCGCCTGCTTAAACCACTACGCTACACGACGCCCCTATCTAGGGACTTTTAATGTCATTCTCCCAATTGTGCTGCCACAGCAGAGGAGGCTTCTAATGACTAAATCAATCACATGATCATCTAAAGATTCCTAACACAAACAGCCACTGTAATCAGTCAGCTGTCCACCAACTATTACCAACTACTGCAGGGGAAAACTGGAAGAGTGAAGTTTGTTTTTCCAAGATGTCTCACTTAGAAGGAGGTGCTATCATCACTTTACAGGTTGCTGTGTGCGGGTATGTTTCTGTCTACTGCACATGAATGCATCGTTTGTCTATTGTTAGTGAATGGCATTTCCAGAGGGCACCTGGCCCTAGTGACACACCCTCTACTTCACTGAGACTGTATTTCCTGTTTGGGGATGGGGGATGCAGGAATGGTGTAGTGTTTCCCATTTCCTTTCCGTAGCCTCGTGCGCCTCCAGACAATGAACCCCACCAACCATGCTGAACACAGAGTGGCCAGGCAGGAAACACTGATCTAACACACACACACACACACACACACACAAATGGATACAACTGTATACAAATGAGGCGTGAGCACGCTTTTGTGAACAAACCGTGCAGACATATTGTAGAGAAAACCACAGAAACGACTGGATGTTTCCGTTTTTCCTCTTCCTTCTGTTTCTCTCTACTTCATACTCTCACACACACACACACACACACACACACACAGGTGCTGGATTAATGACCAAAATGTATACCCACCAAGTGCCAGATGCGGCACACTGGCCACGCAGGCGGCTAAAGTTACAGCTTGTTATATGAGGCAATCTGGTTTTCACAGGACATTTCAAATTATGTCAAACAGAATCGGTGGCAGGGTATCTCTTACCATCATAAACAAAAAGTGATTTGAAGTGTTTCAAAAATATCAATTTCACCCTTTGTTTTGCAATTTGTGGGGAATATGTTAGAATAGATGAATCTCAAACTCCATTTAATGAAACACAACACCATTCTCACATGGGAATGATTTGCAGGGAGTTTTGCAAATGAGAAACAAGAAAGCATGTGTTTTTTGGGTTTTTTTGTGTGTGTGTGTGTGTGTGCGTTTCTGTTGTTGGTAGTTTGACTTGTATGTACACGTAGCCACTCACTCATGAATATGGGCGCCGTGCGTCTCCATCTCCTTGACGACAGTGGTGAGTTTGTAGAGGAGTTTCTGGTAAGCGTCCAGGGTGAGCAGGTCGTCCTCTCTGAGCAGGAAGCGAAGGCCGTGTCCCTCAGTCCTGCCCAAGCTGTGACCCGATGGTGCGGCCATAGTGGTGATGGCGTGCTGGACGTTAACCATGGGGTTCAGCTTACCTGAGGCAACACAAACATGTCAGGAAAAAAAAAAACAAACAAAAAAAAAAACACACTGATAAAAAAGTGTGGAATTTAAAGCGGCTTGAGATGAATATGTCAAATGACTCCGCTGGGCAGGTGCTTATCATGCACCCCCTCTCCTCCTAACTCACCCTGCTCAGCACTGCTGCGTCCTCCCTTCTCCAGTGTGTTCTTCCTGTTGTCCAGCTGCACACCAAAGGCACTACCCAGAGAGGTGGTGGTTTTGGGGTAGGAGACCTCCATCACGTTAATATGACAGTTTGTGGGGCAGAAGTCGCTGCTGTGGAGGGGGGACACCTTGGCCTTGGCCTGCTTAAAGGTAGGCCACGCTCTGTTCTTCAGCACCCTAGCAAACTGATACAAAAGACAGAGATGATGATGGTTGAGAGATAAAATGTTGACAGTTTCTCTGCTGCTGAACATGGTTTATTCCGGGAGCAGGTGGTGGTGATGACAAGAGCTTCGGCCATAGTTGCGTTTACAAGACAAGAGGTTATAATACGCCTGAGTGAGTCGTTATCGTAAAATGACAAGACTGGTTGGGGCTAGCTGGTTAGCATGCTGACTTCAGTAGGAGAAAAGCCGTGATAGAGACATGAGTTAACACTGGCATTGCTTTCCACTGCTGCAGACAGCTGTTGGAATGAAGGAATAAATAAATAAATAAATGAATGAATACAGGAATGAAGTTTGATGCTGAACTCACAACATCTCTTCTAGGCTGGTAAATAAACAGCTGTTAATGCTAACGCTGGCTATGTAGCCATAGCAAAACTTACAAACAGCTACTTTAATGTGGTCAGAAAAAGTGAAATGACGATGTGCATGAAGCATGGATAGAGATATTGCACTACAGTTCCACTGGCTGCAGGGAATGCCATCCTATGATACTACTGGCTGGTAGGTTTATAATCAATAGTAATCAAAGGCGGGGGATACGGGATGAATCTAAGCATTATATAGCAGGCAAAAAAAATAATAGGCTCCATGTGAAATACAGAGCAGGCTATCAGTCAACTCAGTCTCCTGTTTTGTTTTACATATGCGACAGCTGGCACTGAAAGAAAAACATAAATATCCATTAGTGTATATTTTCTAAATCCCCCCTTTTTTGTGTGGCAGCTCAAATATTAAACCCAAATCAAAGATCCAAGACAGACACATAGCATCGTCATTGCTCACACGTGAAGAACTCCAGACCCCACCACAACCATTTATCATTGAAATGGATACGAGTTGAATTAAACATGATGCATAGCAGCTCATATCATCATGTTTTAAGATAATATGATGAAAACACGTTTTATTCTACTATTTGTGATATGATTTGTAACTTCAGCAACCTTCAGAAAATGTGGTCATGTTTTAGAATTTGTTCCAGAGGAACTGTGACTAATATCAAACACACTTCAGACTAAAAATGGCGTTACTTCAAATAAAATAAAGATCCTTTCAGTTAACATCACATGCATCCTGTAGACGCTGTTGAGTGACTGAAAATATCCTCCAGGGCGGCTTAATGCTATAGGAAGGACCATAACGTAACTCCTTCCAACCCCGCTGTGAAGGTAAACTTCCTTAATGTGCTACGAGATAGCATCTCCACATCTCCACACAAAACACAATACACAGCAGGGAGCCTGGAGGAGTGTTTGGATCCAATAGAGCTGATACAGCACATTTTACACATTTCAGTTCTTTGCAACATTTGGTTGCACTTTCCTTGAACCCTCCGTCACAGGGCCTGTATCCTGTCTTGGATGTTACACAGCAGATGCTATAAACCGTTGGATCAGTTTCTAGCAACTTGGGCAGCTACATAAGCATAACAGAATTTATATGTTAACTGAGGGACTTAAACCAAACATCTCTCCTCAGTTATCTCAAATAGTTGGAGTATGGAGCCGCGGCTCCAAAGCTGATATGGGTCCAGATCGGCCGGGAGGTGACCTTCTCTCTTGATGAAACATCTCTTCACATCTCCTCTGGCCCTAGAGGTTTGTAGACCCTCATTTCCAGGCCCCAAGTTCACATCTCTCCTTTTATCACTTTCTGCTCGGTCTTACTGTGCCTCTTTATTCCGTCTTTCATTCTCCCATTGTCTACATTTCTTGCTCCTTCTCTCATTCTCTCTCTTTCAAACCGCCCAACCACCACCACCTCTTTACTCTCTAGGGGTCTGAGAAGGAATGCTCCAGTGCAGGAGGGGATCTTACACAACAAAAGTCCTGGCTGTGGCTTAGCATGGCTATTTATAAGTGACTGGTAATTAATCCAAGGCCCATGCTAATGTTGAGTCAGATCTTTTCCCCCCTCCCTCTCACGCACACTTGCACGCATTAGGATGTTTTGCCTATAGACACATGCTTGCAGATGTGAATGAAAAGTGATGAAAATACTCTGGTTGTAACCTAATTACAAACAAAGCACTAGATAGTACTACATATCGCAGACTTTCAGTCAGTGATAAGTTTGCAAGTGAGTGACAGACCTCTTGGGTAAATATTGCTTCTTCACATGTGGTTCTCAATGAGAACCAATTACATTTTTTAAGACCAAACTGTGCGTCGGGTTCAACTTGTTTGCAGTGTGCTGTCGGATTGATGCACTTTGACATGTTGATGTCAGCACGCCATCAAGCACATCTATGCCTTTTCGGTGTGTTTTCTCCACTTTCCCAGGTCCCTACATGTAGGAGATTCTTTTCAACCACAGCCAGTGTGCAGTGGAGGTCAGCATGCAAGTCCTGTCGCAGTGCATCTAAGCTGGATTGACTCAGCAGGAGAACCACAGTGAAAATTATATAAAAAAGTGGTATTCCTACGCCAGCGGCATCCTGTTTCTATTATTGTCAGTCTACAGAGAATTGCAGAAGACAGAGTCAATTTGAAGCTGTGTGAAAATATACTTATGCAGTTCATGGTGGAGAGAAATATCATCTGAAGGAGAGTGACTAATGAAAGGTCTCTTCAACTGTCAGCAGAGCAGCTCAGGATAGTTACCTTCCTGTAGTTGGTGATGCGCCGATTAATGTGCTCCACCCTGTCACTGCACATGGCACTGAAGCGCACCTGCAGCTCCTCTGGGATCACGTCACAGCTGGAACTCAACCTGCCACACATCTGCACCAGTGTGTCATCATTACGCGCCAGCGCCTCCAGGATCTGGCCAGAGACAGGGCAAACAAACACAATTGATGACTAACTCATATGCCAATGCCTCTAAAATCCCTCTTTGAGCCACTAATGGGTTGTAAATGAATGACCAAGCTCTTTTTTCATTGGAAAATAGAATTTGGCTGGTGGGATGATTTCTCTACAGAATTTCATGAGCAGTTACACTCAGATGTCTGAAATTTCCATGTGCTATTCATAAATCCGTCCACGGAGATGAACCCAGATTGTGATACATATGCTGTACATATGTATGTAGACTCTGACTTTCCAGATCAGAGATTAGCTATGAGCAGGAAGACAGACACAAATCTCTGAGCCGTATTAATGAGTTGCCCAGTGGAGGGGAGAGAAAAGCAGTGGAGGAAATGCAACAGCAGGAAGAGACTGAAGCACAAGAAAACCTGCGCACCCCGACAGCGCTGGCGATATTAAAATTCAACATCACACAGATCTCCGAGGACAATATGGACGGCTGGGGCAGATGTTTATAATAATACTGCAATTGCTTTCACTTTGAAGGAATGGGAAACTACTTACAGTCGCAGTCGGGACAGAAGTTTTATTTTTGTGCATATCACTTGGTTTCATTTTGCTTGGTGCTTTTAAAGACTTTAGAAAACAAGGACTGTAAATCTACATCAGTTTAAGACGTGAACCCAACTTACTATCTCTGCTAATTCACAATAAAGGACAGAGATGTTGTTCATCGTGAAATTTGGCAGTAAGACTGCTGCAAACTGCTTTTGATTTTCCACCCCAGCATGTGCGCATCTATGTCTGAGTGAATCTTCTTCCCTCTGTACGTCTTAAATCAATAATGATCGTTCTGTGAACATCACCGCCGGGATGTAAAAAGCATGCACTTAACACAGCTGGGAACTAATATGACGAAAATACAGCTGTCAGTTTTAACTAGCATCAACCCCCTCAATCTACACAGCAGGAGAGCTGTTGGCTATATCTGTACTGAAGAACTCAAAGATAAAATTAAACGTGCAATTTAAGCATCCTTTTAAATCTGAGGAAAAATAATATGACAAAGTTCTTTCGAATTATCAGTAAGAATCGCAATGATTACAAATCCTAGTGAGATTTCACTTCCATGCAATCAGCATCTACTGCTCCCCTGTATCCTGGTGAGAGACAGAAGCATTGTCATGGTTTGTTTATTATTGTTCTCCCTCATCAAGTAAGGTGCAGCTCTGAGGTGATGAACACCAACAGCAATATAAATCACCTGAAAGGTAATAAAACATTCCCTTTGTCTCTCTCTCTCCCTCCCTCCCTTTCTTTTAACCACAGCCACCTGGGATTGGCCTAAACAACATTTGCTTCATAAATTCTGATAAAAGTAATTGTCATTACTTGAACAGGACATTCCACTAGATTTAAAACTAGATTTTGACACAGGGCCCCTAGGTAACACAGCACATCAAATTTAGGCACAAGTGTGTCAATGTGCAAATGTTCTGTGCTTTTATTGTGAAAATTACCAATTCAATTAAAAAGTAATCAAACGACCACATCAAGTTCATCTGGAGCCCAGTTGGTTGGACCAAACAGATAGCATCGCTGTTTTAAAAAAAGTTTGAATCCCACATAATTAAACCAACATCTGACCAGTTCATCCGACCAATCAGCCTAAAGTCAAGTCCAAATGTCCAGAATTTATCCCGCTTAAGTTTTGGACAGAATACCTTCGCAGTGAGGCTGAAGAATCCCTTGGGTTCAACCATCTTTTCCAGCACATGGCACTTGATACCAGCTGTGCTGTCATATTCATACACCACCCCGTACTCCAGGTGGACGTTGTCTACCGTCAGACTCACATGGTCCTTCTTCCCATCAATGATGGCTATAGTGTTGAATTTGTCCATCACCTCTGAGATTGTAGAGACAGAGAAGAGCAAAGAGACGGCGGCGAAACAGATTTCTGTTAACACGCAAACATGGCGGGACAGATGCACAAATCACGAAATTTATCCGGTGATTATGTTCTGTGATAAACACAAATAATCCCCATCTTCACCACAAAATGCGCGGTTACAGCGTTGGAAGTGTTCTCATCATCATCGCACTCTGTGGCAGTGTAGGAGGTCTGAGACCACCAAATCTGCAGTTCATTTGAAGGAAAGACCCTCTGCTCATGGCTTTCTTCCATCTCCCCACAAATGATGAGCAATTCCAAGAGCATTAAGTTAACCGGCCCTATGTTAACACAATGACTTAATATGGCAATAAATCCTGCTCCGGAGCTGTTTGCTATGAAGGGAATAGCTTTCCTGTTTTACTTTCTCATTGGGATCCATAAATCGCAGGGGGGAATTAACACTTGATGAGCCAGAGGAGGCGGCTGTTCTCAGACTAACGCACTCCAGATGAGCCTGTTTGGAGCTGTGTCTGACTTGTTAACTGGAGCAGGCGACGGGCTCGTGAACAAGCCTGTGTTATGTCCACAGACACCTTGAGCAGAATTTATTTTCCCAGATGAGCAATTCCCATGTCGTTACTCGTGAATGTGCATGTGTGAGTGCGGTCACCTTCGACTTTGCACTCAAAGCCGTCTCCGTTCTCCTCTGTGGTGGGTTTCTGGTTTGTTTTCTGGTTGTCCTCCTGGGCGCTCTCACTGTTGTTGTACACCCATTTTATAGTGTCTTGCTGCATAGGAAAACAATAAAAGATTTTATTGTATTTACAAGTTGATTGAGAATGTTTTTGCATCATAAAAGTTTTTTTTTAACTCAAACATCAAATGATATGTTTTTTATATTTATACACTGAACTTGTATTGAACTGCGAATGTGTTTTCAGTCACGTTAAATCAATTGCAACCATTACAGTCACACACCCACACAACTGTCAACACAAATTGTAGCATTATTCGTATCCATGCATTCTCGTGGTGAAAAGGTAGCATTTCTATTACTAGAAAGATGGGAGATTAGAAAAAAATAAAACACACAGAACTGTGGTATGCATGTGTGTCTATGTGTGTCTGTGTGTGTGTGTGTATGTACAGACAAGCTGAGGTTTGGGTTTGATGTAGCATGTTTAGCTGATTCTGCTCAGATATGGTGTCCAGTGTCACAGTAGGGTTGGCAGAGCATACAGTGTAAAGCCTTCACAAACATATGGAAACATGGTGCTTGGTGAGACCACAAAAGCAAATCCATGCCAATCTCATCAACTCACTCTAGCGTGCTGCACAAGCCTATATGTGTGTGTGTGTGTGTGTGTGTGTGTGTGTGTGTGTGTGTGTGTGTGTGTGTGTGTGTGTGTGTGTGTATATCTGTCTGTGTCTGTTCTCGCCTCTCCACACCCAAACCCACAGTGGGTTTTCTGCCAAGGCTACATGCTGTGCCTGCCTACTGGTCTGTGGTCTTCTAGTGTAGAACCGCGCATACACACACACACGCAGACAGAGAGAGAGAGAGAGACAGAGAGAGAGAGAGAGAGAGACACAGAGAGAGAGAGAGAGAGAGAGAGAGAGAGAGAGAGAGAGAGAGAGAGAGAGAGAGAGAGAGAGAGAGAGAGAGAGAGAGAGAGAGAGAGAGAGAGAGAGAAAAGAGGGTGGTTCCTCCATGTCCATAATTGATATAAACCAGCTCTCCAGTAGTGTTGGAACCCTGTAGTGCTTCATTAAGCCTGAAGTCCCAAAGGGGCTCAATTATAGCGACACACCGCGCTAACTCACACCCTTGGGTTTCTATTTTTGAAACAGTTTTCCCACCTTTAACAGGTGGACTGAGCTTGATCTCTCCGCTTACACTTGTCTTTTGTCAACTACTCTGGCCGGCATGTTCCCTTGTTCCTTCATCTTTCTCCTCCCTCCCTCTCTCCCTCCAGCACTTTCACCCACCCTGAGTCCCAGCCACCCCCAGATCCTTTCCCACCTCTTGCTCCAGCCTGCCAGTCTCCCACAGCAGGCCCACCACTGTGAGCCAGGGGTCAGCACTGGAGGAGCCAAAACTACTATTATTTCTGTGTAATGACCCAAGACAAGGAAAGATGGAGTCAGAGAGGGAGAGAGATATGAAGGTAAACGGGAGCTAGGAGGTCTGTCTGCAATTTTTTTCTCACGGTCAACTAGTCCTTGCTTTTTTGTTTCTTTTGCTCTTTTATGATCTCCCACACTTCTCCCCCTTCTAGTTTCATTGCATAACTCTCAGATCAAGTAGCGTATAATTCAAATTATCTTAACTTTCTACCAGTAAGGTCATGGGAAATGAAAGGGTGACCTCCAGTAAGTAATCTTTATAAGCCCAAAAACCATGATAATGAACTAGATCAAACATAATTGGAAAAATCAATTCCTCTTTTCTTAGGGAACTGTATCTTCATTTATTCCAATTCTAGTTTCTAACACTGCTCATAATGACGCACAGTAGATTTTGCTGTAAAAATGTACAGTATGTCACCGTTAAAAGTGGATAAGATGAGTTAAACCAGTTTATCCCCATTTGCCTTTCCTGCCCTCTCCTCCTGTCTCACCTGTGTGGGTCGGCGGTACTTCCTGCATGCGGTGACATGAGCAATGACGCTGGCATGGCTCTCCTTGCTTACGTTGATGCCATTCACCTTGATGATGCACTGGCCTGGGTGGAGGCCAGCGATGGCTGCAACCGTGCCTGGCGTGAGACGGAGACGAGCAGAAGAGAAAGGAGGGGCGTCAAGGGCAACAACCACTGCACATTATCATGCAGGTGCACTGAAACAAACACCAGCACCCCCCCCCCCCCCCCCCCCACAACAAAAAAAAAAAAAACTGATGCATCTTCCACATCCTGTACACAAAATTGGAATGAACAACATTCCTCTCTTTTTTTCTCCCCTCTTCTTTGTATTTACAACTTTGTTTCCTGTTTTGGCAGCTCAGGAGTGTGAGGGCGAGCTTAAGAGGAGGGAAGTTGTTTATCTGAGGTAGACGAGGGCCTCTCTGAGGGCCGTGATTCAAACCCTAAGAGAATCTCATGGTTTACAGCTATCTGAAGGAAGTACATGGCAGACTAAATATTCCTACCATTTGTTTTCATAGTGCCTTAAACCATGAATACCTTACTTTGCAATATAAAGAATCTGTATTCCACTGACCCAAGTATTGTAAGAATACAATGACTCAGCTGCAGTTTCTCTGCAGCTGAGTCATTAGAGTTAGAAAGAAGAGTTAGAAAGAATATACCAACAGACAGGTCCACAGTACTAGAACAGAAAAACAGGCTACAGACAAACACACGTTCCACAGCAGTAGAGCCATCATATTGGCTCTACTGCTGTGGAACACAAAGATACAGAACTCTAACTCTTTGTGTATCTCTATTTTTGATTTCCTATTACAGGCTGATATAACATAACAGCTTTATCCACTTCATATCTTAGTTGAAAATACTTTTATATTTAATTACATATTTACAGAAACAGCATGTTTTTATATTAAATACAAAAATAGAGGTATAGTTATTACTGCTAAATATGGAACAAGTCTACAGCAGAGGTAGAAGCTCTATGAAGCTGTCCTTGAGCTAAATGCTACTATAGTATTAGAATGGTAACATTGATGATTACCACTGATGATGAACTAAATTTCGTGACAATTCTATCAAATAGTCTTGGAGACATTTTACGCAAAACTACACCACTCGTGGTGGCATTAGATGAAAAGTCAGGGGATCCCAAAGTCTTTAGGGTTCAACCTCTGGGCACCATGAATGTCAGGATAAAATTTCAGGGCAATCAAAGTGGTAGACTGACCGAAAAAAGTGCCAATATAAAACGATGACAATACAGCGAACAGTCGCCTGGATTTCATTTGATGATGAAGTTATCTGTTCAACTGCTTCATACCTCTGTCTTACCTCTTCCTACTCTCAGTTCCTCTGTCTCTAATTGGCTTTACCTGCTCCTGTTGACCCCAGACACCAGGGGACAGCAGGTGTTATGACAACCCAAGGGATTAGACAACTCCTACATCATCAGCTCCGTCCCGGGGGGGGTGGGGGAGGGGGGTGGCAGAGCATCTACTTAGACACACAGGTTCCCAGGCAACCACACCATGAAGCTAACACATGCACAGACACACACAAGCTCACTTGCACACATGAAGGCACATATCCAGCGCAATTCTACCCTGCTATCCCACTTAGATTGCTTAAGGGAGAAAAACAAGTTTCAATTCCCCTGAGAACAGCCAGATAAGGCCATGGATTGTTTTCTGATTGTACCATATCTTGTGCCAGCCCCTGATAGCAGTGCTACTAAACATGCTGTGTTAGGTAACAGGAGGGAAAGAGGGGCTCTGATGAATTTGGATCCAGAAAAAAATTTGCAGACCGCTTCTCCATCACACAGAGGAATTGAACTGTGAGCAGGTACATGGCAATCATTGTGATGTGGAAAATGACTGATAACCAGTTAATTCACAGTTCTGGGAGAACCATTAACCAACCAGCTGAGCCACATGAAGAGCGGGGGGGGGGTTGGCCTCCTGTGGCCAAGTCACGCACACCCCCACAGACTGGTGTGGCAGCTGCCCGCCAGCTGTGCCACAATAACAGAGAGGTGATGTGAAGATTTTAGCTGATGAAGCCAGACAGCTCAAGCGGTGGAGACGGCGATCTCTTACCTCTCCCAACAGCATGGACCACAGATGGACCAAAGCCTCGGATCTGGAACCCTAGCCCATCAGCCGAGTCTGGGATCTTTACCGTCCTGCACACAAGACGAGAGGAAAGGCAATGCATCACGCTGATGAATGCAGCCGATTATAAAACGTTTGACAGTACCTGCGAATACACTTACTCTCTTGGCTTGGTGCTGACCAGCACCCTGAGGGGTCCCTTGCTGTTGAAACATTGCCTGAGGAGAGCTTCTATTTCAGGGAAAGGCCTGAGGAACACCAGGTCTCCATTTATGGCAAACAACTTCTTTCCCACCTCCAGGCCAGCCATCTTACAATAACATGTAGTAGAGAATAGTAGGATTATAGAAACAGTATTGTCAAGGTTAGGTTTTAACATAAAACAGAATGCTTGGTGTATGCCGTTTTAGAGCTTCAACTTGTAGAAGAAAACCAATATCCCCCAAGGATTTCAATATATGACACAGAAGAGCGTACACACTCCCAGTCATTGAAAACAACAGCTACGAGTGTGCAGCTGGATCCTGTTGTGGATTTCATATTGAATATTTAAAAGCTAACGCACACAATGCGAGTCTCTATGCGATCCAGACCTTCCAAGTGCTAGATGAGGGCTGGAGGGAATTATGGGTCATGCGCTCAGAGTGATCACATTTGCCTTCAAACTCCTCCGTCCCATTTTCATCTAGCAGATCAAAGCTGAACACCAAAGGAGACCTCAAAAAACGTGGCGTCCCTTTAATGCGCTCTACTTCTGCAGGAAAATGCTCCTAATGTTGGCATCAGCGTCCATCACTATGGAGCAGGTTTAGCTTTCGGAGCAAACAGTGAGGAGGTTTTTTTTATTATTCATGACTGATGATCGAACCGCATTTTAACAACAGAGGCCTCTGCTGACTGGCGTTCGTCTGCCGTGAAGGCATCGCAGCTTTGCAGAATTATTTGCAGGGAAACAAAATCGAATACAGCAGAATGATGCTGAATTACAAAGAGGATACACTGAACCACCATGAAGCCAAAACCACCCGTGGAGCCTGAGCCCTACCATGTTACAGCGGAGATTACATGGATTTACTATTCACTGTACAATATGTAAATCCATTTAGTGAGGACTTGGTTCCGGCAGAGTTAATAACATTTTCATTTTGGAAATCAATCAACGCAATAAAATTGCTGCGCTCAATGGATTTGCTTGAGACAAAGGAAACATGCAAGATGCTTTAACATGCAGTTCAACTTTGGTGACACAAGCAGTTTTTTTGCAATTGACTTTTGTAGTGTTGCACCCAATTTCATCCTGCTGCTGCTGTGCCTTGCAAGCAAAATAAATAGAACTTTCTTCTTTTAACATGAACAAAAAGAGACTATTGGATGCACATCTAGCAAAAACTTTACTTTACAAAATTAAACTTTTGTCTATAGTCACTTCGCCAACTCTCCAGCACCAACTATGTGCTTTCTCTGTGCCACTCTCTGGTGCAACTGGAAACTAATACTAGTTCAGGAATACCTGGAAGAGTGTTACAGTCAAGCCATATTAATTCCTCAAAGAGTAAGAGTGGTTTTCACATACTTTAATACTGGGGCTTTTCATATATAGTGTATGGATCCATGTGAATATGTGTGTGGATGTGTGTTTTCACCTCAGCTGGGGAGCCCTTCTCCACCGATTTGATGATGGGGACTCTGTTCCTCTCTTCCAGGGTGAAGCCATAGCCTCCATCGCTGGGCCTTATCTGGAAAAAATGACACGTCTCCCATCAGAAAAATCCGTGACCAGCCGACCGAGACCATTCTCACAGAGCACAAACACATACACCAGGCGCAGATACTGGCACACAGAGATAGCAGCTACGGTAGTATTTGCTCACTCCTCTGAAAAGAGTGCTTACTGAGGTATAAAATGGACTTTTGCAGTGTTATGACTTTTCCTTCCTCGCAGCCATGTGTTTCGAAAATGATTTAGTGTGCCTTTGGATTCCTTTGGAGTTGCGCGGACAATATAGCAAAGTCATAGCATATTAGACAGACTGAGGGCTAATGAATCAATAAGCCACCAAGGAGTACTGCGAGTGAGGACTCACCAGGAGAGACTTGGAGATGACATTCTCCACTATTTTCAGGTCGTGCTTCATGGGTTTGTGTTTGGTGTTGGAGCCCTCCATCTCCTCGTCAGCAAAGAAACGAAACAGCAAGGGCTCATCTTTGAATTCACTCTTTTCCAACACTGAGGGCGGTGACAACAAAGTCATGAATGTAAATAAACAGACAAACGACTGAATAGGAACAACAGATCACGTGCACGTTTGCTGCCAATTTTCAAATGCATGCTATACTGTTATATACTGTCTTATATTTTTGAATTTAGTTTCTGTACCATTCCATTCATTTCCAGACAGTATGAAAATCAATGAGACAATGACAATGACATTTCTGCAATCCATAACAGCGCAATATCAAGTTTACTTTTGTGAAGGTTATGTTATCTTTCTCATGGCAATGCAGTTTGAGAGCAGATTTAAAATACATGCACTGCATTACCTCAAAACTATTATGTAACTCTGAAAAAAATTCTGCAGACTTGACAAATTGGTAAATAGATATTCATAGAAACCAGGGTATGCTTAGTAGAGTGGAAAATGCATTAAAATTTCTAAAATACAGAAACATGGTTTGCAAACCAGTATGGTACAGTATGTGATTTGCAGCAATTGGACTAAAACATTCAGTATCATTAAGGGTCCTTTAAGACGACTGTTCTACTTCAATGACCCAGGCTGTCTACTGTTCGTTCATTGAAAACTTGACTCTTTTACTGTTGCTCTTCTATTTTTGGGCAAAGGAAGAATATGTGCAAACTGTTAACACTTCCAATATCAGTGTCTGGTGCTGTGCAGAGGTAGATAATGTAGAAATAAAGCAGTTTGCAGTAAGTTGAGAGGTTTAAAGATGTCTAATCGTGGCAGTAATGATGTGACATGCCCAAGCACATGCACACAAAAAAAAACACCGTGAGAGAGAGGGAGACCCCACTTTTATGGTAAAATATCACTTTTGAGTGAACCCGGTCTCCACAGCAACATAACGCCTTCACCAAGACTTTAATTTTGAAACGAAAAATAGCCCTGAGGGGAAAAACGTTTCCTTCTAACATTCCCTCATTTCATTCCCCTCAAGATCAGATCTAGCGCCAATAGTTTTAATAGCTACATCGTCAGGCCAAATAACTTACTGGCACGAATGGCAAAATTACCCTGTAGGCTGTGGAAGCAAAAGGAAGTTTGATGGCTGGGACTGTTATGTTCTATAGATGTGCTGGTAATTTGTAGTGTGAGGGTTGAACTGTGGGTAGTTTGAATGGTTACGTCATGGGGGTACGAGGAGGCACGCTGTGACTCATACTGTAGCGTGTATGATGTGGACTTTGGCACGAGGGGAGCGCGGAGTTAAAAACAAGTCTGACTCTCATAAACAAACTGTAACCATGGCTACTGACAGTTTTGCACTTAAACTTGCAAACACCCATGCATTATATGCCAAGTTCTCACAGCTAAAGCAAACCATGCATCTACCCTGCACTCGGTCAGTTAAGTCATATCCGCACAAGTATGCATGAAGTTAATGATAGTATGCATGAATACAGCCATTGCCCTAACCGCACACACACGCACGCACGCACACACACACACACACACACACACACACACACACACACACGCACGCACGCACACACATGCTCGCTCGCGCGCACACACATGCACACATACAAATTCATTACTGGATTGGAAAAAGTTCTATTCCTGTAGCGTGTCAAAGGGATTATAAGTAGAAATGGAAAGAGAACAAGAGTGGTGGTGTTCTAAAACAGGATGCTAAATGCCAGGCGCCCTCTGCGTGGTTTCTCCAAAGCATTCGACTCTCATTTAGTCAGTGATGGAGAGGATTCCACGGTTTGTGCACAGCATGATCAGAACTTTTTTTGGTCTGCTGAAATCCTCAGCAGTGAAAAGCGCTGTACCGTGATGCATGAAGCCATTGTCGCACAGCTCCACCCCCAGGATCAATGCTTCCTCCCTCGTTCGGCAGTCCCCCTGCACCAAAAGACACAGAGAAAAGAGAGAGGGAGCGGACACAGAGGAGAATGGAGACAGATGAAACAAAGAGTGGATGGAGTAAACAAGTAAAGGGAAAAAAATAAGCAAAAGACGATGGGAGAAAATGAAGTAGAAAGACAAACAAAACAAAGAACATTGTGTGTTTAGAGAACAGGCAAAATGTCACACTCACACCCCCCTTTGTTCCTGCATCCAAAAGCCCTGAGGCCAACAGAGCCACTCCACTCTCCTCCACACTCCATCTTAAACACAGCCAAAATCATGTCTGCACAGCAAAGTGTGACAGCTCTTGAAGTCTCGCTGAAGGAGTAAGAGCTCTCCTGCTTGTCTGGGTCGGAAACATTCATGTGGACTACCACACACACACACACACACACACACACACACACACACACACACACACACGCACACGCACACGCACGCACGCACACACACACACACACACGCGCATGCACACACATACACACATTTACATGCACACAAAGATGTGATGTCTGCCATTGATTCTGCGGTGGTCGCCGTATACGTTTCATTTCTTTGTTGTCATCCTGGACAGGACTATCAATCTGTCAACCTCAAAGCTTCCTGTCAAAGTCAATAAAGCTTAGCTGTCAAATCAATTCTGCTTTTCTCTCTTCGTTTCCTTTTGCTCCGCTGAGCCTCAAGTCTGACGGCCAGAAACGCTTTGTTGTCTCACTTTCTTTCCTCTGTAGCACATCTGCACCAACCCCGCTGTTATGACAATAGCCACTTGCATCTTTCACTCCCACCTTTTCTCAACCCCTCTGTCTTGCTGTAGGGCAGCAAATGTGTTTTCAATAGGCTCAGAAACCAATGTGGGTGATTTAGAAAAATATGTGTGAATGAAATCAAAATCACAATATTACTGATTATCACAATCTAGTATTGATATATAATATAGCAAACATATGAAAAACTTATATATTTAAGAACTGAACTGATGATTTTCAAGTAATGTATTTCTTTAGAAAAATGTGCAAAGCTAGTTTTGGAACTTTTTGAATTACAGTTTCCTTGGAAACATCTATTTGGGCAAAAATTTTTTATAAACAACGCTGGATGAAGCTGATGAATGCCTCAATGGATGAAGGAGTTTTAGGGCTTACCTGTGCAATAAGCCAGTCTATCAGTTTGTTGGCCATCACCACTGATTTGTAGGTCCTCAAATGGTAGTCCTTATCCCTGGATGGGAAGCAGAGTAGAAAACATGAGAAGGATTAGGAAAACTATGTTCTACCTTTAAAAAGGAGCCTTTTATAAGTTTTGCTATTGCTACATCACCAACGTTAGCATTAACAGCTGTTTACTTTCCTGTCTAGAACAAACATTGCAAGTTCAGCATCAAACATCATTCTTTTACTCGCCAAGAGGTGTCTCTGGCGCTGTAAAGCAACCCTACTGTTTTACTTCCGTTTCTGTCACTTCTTTTCTTCTACTGAAGTTTGCATGCTAACCGGCTAGCTCTGGTCCGCTTGTCCTGTATCGTCACTTTTCAATACCAGGTCACTATGCTAACGTTGGCTATTTAGCGACAGCAAAACTGCTTTAGCTCCTTTACACTCGGATTGTGTCATGCTACTATTCAACTGTGTGATTCATAATAAACCCAGACGGTGAACATGTAGAGCAGTAATTGCTTGGTCTATATAAACACAATGCCTAAAAGAGGACTAATAATTTCCACTGTCAGCAAGGCGTGGTCACTCTTTAAGCACTGGCAGTTGCACCATAAATCTAAGTGAGTTTCTGACAGTTGGTGACAGCAAAACAGCATTCCTCCAAGCAAGGCTGGTAACGACCCCAGCAGTGTTTGGCCCTGGGCTGCCCCATGTCAGTCTGGTGTTGCTGTTCTCAGTGTTACTCACACAGCCGCACTTCGCCAGACAGCGAGAATGCCGTCTGAAATAGAGCCGTGACTTTCCCATGAACACAGGGGCCTCCCCGGGGAACGCGCAGGGGCTGAGCTGTGGGCCGGGAAAGTCCAGAACCACCACGACTTCCACCGCTCTGCCACTTCCACCACATGCAAACACTCACACAGATACAACCGCGCACACACACGCCTGTCCTGCACACACAGAGTTCAGACAAGTCAAACATGACATGTGGGCCAAGTTAAAGTCCAATCTCAGCTGTCTAGAGCTATTCAGAATGTGAAGCGTGAGAGGTCAAACGCTGCCCTGTTTCCTCCACAATGGAGGACTCTGTTGCGTAACTGCATTTGACAGGCTGTGTGGGTCTCTGTTGGGGACTGTAGTGCTGATATCAGCCGGTGAGGCACGTTACCCTGGCGTGCCATGCATAAAACCAATCAACCGGAAGAAGCAAGAGGCATCCTGTTGTTCCCTTGAACGGTAAACTAGAGCCAGGGAGATTGGGGCTACAGCGGCTGGTGCACAGTGAGGCTGTCAGAGTGAAAAATAGGGGGTAAACAGTGGGCCATTGGGCAGCCATATGTCCAGCATGAGGAAACAGCAGCTTGACGAGTAACAGAGGAAAAGGTCAGAGAGCTGGTTTTTAACTTTCTGTCCAAAGAAGAAAGTTTCCCTTGACATTTTGAGACGGGTAAATGGATGATGAAGGAAAATGTCGTATTTTCAAAGCATTTTTTGGAATATATTATACAGAGGATGATGAAAGTTTCGAGATTTAATCAACTGCTTTCAGTCCTGATGAACTACTCAAGTACACTTCAGCATATCATTAGTTACTTTGAAAATCTTACACATATATCCATAAATATTGAGTTTCCTGGGGACTCATCAGCATAATGAAGAAAACTGATCAATATTTCTCAGACGCTGAACTGAAATGCCAGCTTTTCCATTCTGCATGAAGATCATTTATGAGTGACCTTCGCTGTAATTTGTGGGTTTGCAGCCTCTCCACGCACTGAAAAATTCTTCTCATTACATATTTAAAGTGTGCAGCTGTGTGTGGATAGTGTGAGCCTACAGTGCACAATTCAAACTGCACAATCAGATCACCCTGTTTGAAGGACTCACAGCTGTCTTGTGAGGAAAACAGGGATGTGAATGGGGGAACAGAAGCTGCGTGGGGGTGCAGTGGCTGCGTAGCGTACGCTCCCTCTTTTGCGTCATGTCTCTCGCTCTGCCAGGAAATTCCACCTAATTAGGCAGGGGCTGATTGCTCCAATTAAACTCTGGCATTCCCAGGCCCTGTGATGCATTGTACCGGGATCTCAGTGAGAACGCACTGCACAGATCTGCTTGCCTTAGCGACACACACACAACTCTAGTGCTAACACGACCAAGAGTTTTTACGTCAAGAGGTTTGGCTTCCACACAGGCACCAGCAGACTGAATGCTGACACACACTCACATCCTCACCCTTTAGGCCTTTTTTTGGTAGTTGGATCAAACACAAATACAGAGAAGCTTCTATACTGGAATACATTCAGGATCAGCGTGCCCCTTCCAGCTATGGCACAGTTTTATTGGTGTGAAATTAAAGCTTTTCTTCAGGGCATTTGAAATCCAGCATAAACAGGCAACCTTAATGCGGTGCTTTGCGGTAAAACACATTAGCAGCCTCCACCTCAAACACTATTCAAATGGAATTTAGAACAACACCACCGAAAACCAAAGCATGCATCAAATTACTCTAATAAAATGAGATTGCTCCACTTCTAACTCTGTCAGACAAAGAGATGTTTCATTACATGTGCCAAAATTGCTCTGGAAAAAATAAAAAAAATAAATAAAAAACCCCCACCTGTTTTACATTTGAGTTTAAGAGACTATTTAATGGGCATGTTTGATGTTTCTGCTTTCACATGTTTACACTAATTACTGACTTTAGGATACTTTGGGATTGCCTTGCTACAAATATCCTTTTGTCATTCCAAGTGTATATCTTAACATCAGATAGTTGCACAGCAGACGCACACCAATTTCAGCCATGAAAGCTTGAAACCAAACCAAAACTGATTTTCACATGTCAAAACTGCTGTTTTGCATCATGTTGCTGGTTGAAGAATTGGAATTAAAGTTTGCCTCCGACAGCTCGACTCTGTGTCAGGCCTTTCATGGCACGGGATCAATGTGCTGCCAGTCACATTCAGTGAAATATATAAGACCAATGTATTTTAAGTGAATGGCCCCAATAAAATGCAATGTTTGAATTTAGAAAGAGCAGAAAGTACAAAAAATGGTTCACTTGCTTTGACAAACCAATCACAATTTACAACCACTTAAAGTCTTCATCAGATAATTGTTTGCTTAGTTTTCATAATGATTGATCTATGGACATACAAGCTCAAGCTCAGTAGGTGTTTAAATTTCATCCATATCATTTTTGGGACTTCTCATCCATGCTGGTTTAAATTCAAGGTCAGCCACAGTGCTGATAAGGACCATGAGAAGAGCCAAAAGCTCCAGAAAAAGCTAGTAAGAGTACCTTTAAGGGGAATTGTTTTGTCAAAGAACTAGTTAGATAGTCAAGAATAAACTTTAATGCTGATGAAGACTATGCGATGGGTTGAAAGCACCAAAAAAAATCTTGTGAAAGGACAAGTCATGCTGTACAGATGGTCGAGAATGAATTTGGGGATGCGGCTGGGGAGGGATGAACAATAAGTGGACCTTGAGTTAGGATCATTTACTAATACAACTTTAACTATGTCCAAGGTCGAGAATGAGATTTGATATATACATCCTGATTCAATGCATTATTAAAGAAGCACCAAGAGAGATTTGTCACAATGTTAGCCATTTATCTGTATCCCACAAGTACCCAGACTACTTGAAACATCTGATGCACTCAATCTGCTTCACCACATCTGTGTTTTGAGACCGGGCAGATAAAACCTGCCAAGCTCGATCACCCACAGGGCCCTGCTCCACTCCATCCCCATCTGTGCCTACTCCTTCCAAGTCAGTTTCTCTTTAAAAACAATGAGCTCATAGTTCATCATGATATTTCTCTCCTCCACTCTGGCAGCGTGGAGTTATTTTTAGGAGCAAGAGCCAGACACTAAGCTACCGGAGCCCCACCTGGCTGGGTTGCAATGGAGTGGAAAAGAAAATGGCTGCTTACCTGATGACAGGGGTGAAAAGGCTGTGAAGTCGGCAGAAGAGTCGAACACCCTGAGAAAAACAAGAGCGAGGACTTGGGTTATTTCAGTGACGGGTGTGTAAAATTGCGATTTTGATTAAATGAGTCTCCGAGGGTCTACCTTTGATATGACATCGTGCATGTCACTTCTGGGGTGGTAGGTGCCGTCGTCGTAGCGAAAGCGGTACAGCACAGGCTCAGGTTTGAACTGGTGTTTGTCTGTGACTAAAAATGCAATACAAAACACGAGCAGGTTTCTGAAAAGGACATGCGCCCAAATGAAATAAGAAACAAAATGAAAAAGTCTCAGAGCCTTTAGGGGCATTATTCGTCTTGCTTCAAATTTGAAAGTGTAAGAAGTTTATAAAAACATATTCAAGTCAAGCAGGGCTGCCACGGAGAAACAAGGTTTCCAGACACGAGGAAGACTCAAACCTCATACTGAGTGGTCACAGATAACAGAGCTGCTCAGAGCTCCCTGCTCCTCTTGCTTTAGGGGACTTTGTCGAAGACACTCCTATCTACAGCAATAGCAGCTGGCTCTGTATTCTTGGCTGCAGCCGTGCAGGTTCCATTAAAAGGTTTTTTTCATGAAAAGATATTCCATCGTTTTTCACATTGGGAATTCTTACTGCACTGTGAGAGAGCTCAGTGGGGCTCGGAGTTATTCCTCTCTGTCAGGAGCAGCTCTAAAGCCCAATCTCATTTCTCTGTGAGGAAGCAATAAAGCACCCCCCCCGAGTGATTTAAGATACAACTTGGCTTGGGGCCCTACTCTTTTGAGGAAAAAAAAAAAAATACATGCACAGCAGTACGCACCATTTAGTGTGAATGCAGGCTTTAGCCAGCTTAAGCCTCATGCACTAAACGCACTTGTTACCAAAAGCCACAGGACAGCCAGTGAGCAAATATTACACAAACACTACGGCAAGAAGAGATTAATATTTATAATCCCTTACCTAAACACTGTGTCTAGGGACTGTTTAAATGGGACACCTGCTAAGACATAAATAAGACAGCTCCATCTACATTGAAGGATCCAGCCAGGGAGTGAAAGTATTGTGAAACTGCATGTTGAATGAGAAACAGTCATTGGATATGGTTAGTGGTTAGGTCAGGCAATGGCGTGCTCTACACCATGCAGCACAAAGTATATTAGATTGTGGTAAATTTTTAGATATGGAGGAGCAAAGGATGATAAAGCTGGTCTGAATGGGGGGTGGGGGGTGGGGGGGGGTGTTTGCGAGAGCTAACCATGGTGGATGATGCCGTTCTCCAGCAGAGCTTGACCCAGGTGAACCCCTTCCTCTGGGTTGCCTGTCTCACCAATTTCCATCAGCCAAGACACAAACTCACTGGGGAGACACACAAACACTGGAATAAGAAGACAACATCCTCGCACAGGAATAACACAAATACAATCCCATGAGGAAATCCCATCACCCCTTAAAAGGAGAATGTGTGTGATCAATGGAGAGAGCTCTGAATTTACCCTTGATAATCTGAAAATGGGTAATGGGTAAAAAGTGTCGGCCATCGCCTTCATTCCAAAGAGTCTTTACAAGTTACAACAAACATTTACTTGCAATTGATGCAACTACGGCAACAAACACTATCTTGTAAAAGATGAATGATTTATTTACTGTTGAGGGCCAAATGTGTTTGTTAAAACAACCAGCAGGCTTTAGTTGGTGTGTCTTGTCTAGTTTAACTTTATTTGTTTTAGAAATAGATTGTAACACTATCAAATGTGAAAGGTTTAATTGGATCTTGGGAAGTTCTTGATGGAAAATGCACAATCATTTTTTGTGCCGCATCATTTACAACTGGGAAGAGGAAACAAATCAACCACAGAATCAACAAACAGCATCCAATCTTCTGATGGCCCAAATGAGCTAAATGGGATAATTCTCCATAATTTAGGGACTCCTAGAGAGACAGATTGAGGGAGAGAGAGAGAGAGAGAGAGAGAGAGAGAAGACAAAAGCAAGAAAGAGAGAGAGAGGAGTGAAGAGGGATAACAGGCAGTGTAACAGTAGCTTATCAGATTACATCCTCAATGTCCTGTCTCCCCACAAAAGCCAAACAAACACGACCAGCGGCACCATTGGAATTCTGTGGAATTCACTTCCAGGCCATGGATGGAGGCGGCCGGGTGTCAGCGAAAAAGCCAACAGGAGAATTTAGAAAAGTTTTCAGAGAAACAACTGACCAAAACACCCCACCTCCAACATCTAACACTCTTTAACCACTCATCCTTGAAGTCTTTTTCTCTCCACAACAGACCACAGGGGGAAAACACAAGTCTATAACAATGTCAAATTGTCAACCTCTTAACCATGAGAGCAAAAACACCCTGAAAGTTTTGGCTAGAGTTCTCATGGCCTCAAGCAGATTAGGGTCACATACGCAATAAACAGTTTCAAGCAATTGAAATCAACATGTGGAGCTGGAAGAAATTGACCAAATCATGCACCCCCATTTTGTCAACCAGCTTTCTACTATGAGCAGGTTATTTCACATGAGAGATTTCTGTATGTGCGTGTATGTCTTCTACCCTCACCGGTTTGGAAAGTTGGAAAATGGTGTTGTCATCAGGGTTATAAACAATATTTGAATCCAATTATGACATGAAGACATTCCTGATGAAGCAGATTAGCTGAGTTTTTGACTATGAAAGTCTGAATACGTAGAATTTATGGCTCTATTTTTAGATTTTTTTCTTAAATTCTGTCAAGAATATTTAATGTCATAGAGAAATACACAAAATTGGAAATCAAGTTTTCAGTTAAGACTAGGGGAAGGAGACTTAAAGCATTAATTTGACATTTCATATGATGTGTATAGTCACTTCCTTACACACAGTTAGATGAGAATATTGATACCACTCACATACTGTCTGCCAAATATGAAACTTCAGCAAGTAGCTGTTTTATTTAGCCTAGCTTAACGGCTGGAAACATCCAGACCTGTTACGTCCAACAGGTAAAACATGCTCGCTAGCACCTCTAAAGCTCATTATATAACACGTTACATCTCGTTTTGTATAATTAGCACAAAAACAGAAGCGTTCTTACCTAGTGAGTCTTACGTAGCTCGTCTGTCTGCAGCTGAATGTGACTGTAAAACCGCAACTTGTTTTTAGACTCATTTTTGCGCGGACTAAACAAACGAGGTGAAGGAAAGTGGATTTTATTACCTGTGGATGAAGCCATGCTACAGTAGCCTACTAGCCATTCCCTCCTGTTTCCAGTCTTTATGCTAGGCTATGCTAGCTGGCTGCTGACTGTAGCTTGATATTTAGCGCACTGACATGAGTGGTAGCGATCTTCTCATTTAACTCTGGCAGAAAGAAATGTGTCATTAAGACGATCAAATTCCAGACAATATCTTCTTTTGTACAATATCAGTAAAGTATATTAACTGATCAATTTGTCTCCTAGTACTATGTACAAAATGCTGTATACCTGTACATGCAGTTTCTTTATTCAATTCTGCTTAAGTGAGTAAAAGGTATATCCCAAGTGATGTCGAAAAGAAAGCAGAAGCTGACAAAGGCAAAGAGCGTCTCTTACAGGATGTCTAACCTTTTCATTGAACTCCTGAAGGGCTTTTCATTAACATCTATCACAACAGCTGACACTCTCGTCCGTCATATGTAGAAAAGACAAATACTCTGACTCTTTTTGTTTTTCGGTTTAAAATGGGAAGGTAACTGCAAGCAAGGAGGCTGTCACAGACAGTTCCATTGATGAATTACACTGTCGCAGGAACCAAGCCACAAATACGATTGTACCATTTAAAGGGGAGGAGTTTGAGACCCAGAAATAGCTCTTGGCCTTAAAAAAAAAAAAAAAAAAATCAAAAAGGAAAACAAGGAGGCGTAGAAAGAGAATAAAGGCAAAGCCTTTCACAATGGAGGGAGTGGGCTGAGTTGAAGCCATAGGCAATGTGGCTTTCATCAGAGACATACCATGCTGGTTCCAATTCACCAGTTACGCCTACATGTAATCATCTCCAAAATCATCGCAGACAGGGGGAAGTACAGATGGGCTAGAGATGTCTTTTCACCCACAAGTGGTCATCCAGGTGTGGGCCAAGTTGTATATGGAGGGATAGCTTTCTAAAAAAAAAAAAAAAGGAGCTTCCCTGAGCTGCTTTCTCACCATATGATCTCTTCAGACTGAATGAGGTGCCTACATATGACCAACGTTTGATCCTTTTAATCTTTTTAGCTGACAGATCCATTCCTCTTCCAGACCACAAGGGATCTGGTGTTGTCTGCGTGGACCAAAGGAGAAAGTAACTACTCATTCCAAACCACCATGTGATGTAACTTGGCCACAACTATGCCCAATTGGACTTTTGGGGTTGGTTTTTTTTCTCTCTTCATGATTTTAAAAATAACAGGGATTTTGAAATGACTGTTTAAGCTAGGGTGATTTTCAGTGTGATATTACCAGTCAAAACATCTCTGTAACAATTTAAAACAAATGGAAAACATGGATCATTGTGAAATGTGATGGGGCGTTTACAAGACAAATTTGTTATGGGATTTCAAACGTCAGGATAGAAGTGCAGTTTTAATAACATCCAACCCTTTTTAAATTGCACAGTGTCATCATTCTATAAAAAGCCTCTTGGCTGTCGCATGCAATTTTCATTTTCAAACATGGAGAGCTCTTCAGCTGCAGCTGTAGATTTTATTATCCTGATCCAGCTTTGTCACCTTCTCAGCCTCGCACTGTGTGCTTCCCACATAGGCCTACAATGTGGGAAGCACATTATTGTGAAAGACTAACTTGTGTTGAATGTGAAGAATGGACGTAAGAATTGAAGTTACAAGTTTCTGCACTTTCCCAGCTTGGGGGAGCAAGAGGTGCAATATCCCATCAAGATTTCCTGTAAAAAGCTTTCAGGCTCAATGAAAAGAATATTTTATCACCGTGGGAAGTTTGGGGATCAAGTGGTTCTGGTTGTTAGTGCAACAGAAAAACAGGAACTCACGTACATCACTGGTTGGAGCTACAGTGCGCGCGCCCTAAGCTCTGGATTCTGAAGTAGACTTGAAGGAAATCCAGAACTAAAATTTAAGAAGTGTTTCCTTGTACGGGATTAAACCCTGGGAAAAATATATGACACCAAGACATCCACATCTGATGTGATGAAAGCAAACTGAAATGAGGGCATCAACTCATGCATACTAAACATATCTCAAGGATAGGATTTTGAGCAAAGCGTCTTTTACAGTAAATTTTCACCTGTCAGCAAATGCAGCGTAGACGGACATGTTTTGACTCATTAAAAGTAAACATTGAAAGTGCCCAGGCTCAACTGAGAAAACTCAAGGACACTAGAAAATAATGAACATGTCACAAATCCACACACACACACACACACACACACACACACACACACACACACACACACACACACGCACGCAGCTGCCCGCTGGCTTAAAGGGTCCTCTGCAGTTAGTTACCTCATGGATACCTCAACAGAGAGTTGATTGTAATCTAACATGGGCGAGGGAGAAAGCGGGCAGTCAGCTGAGCCGCACAGGGATATCTCCCTGTGATTTATGACTGGCACTCAATGGCCAATCCGTCCCCAGACACCACACCAATAATCCTTAAATAAGATTCATGGGCTAAATCTGGCTGGATTTGATTTTCCCATGACTGAGGCTGCAGATATACATAACACACAGTCTCCTGAACAGAAAGCGGCAGCGCTTTCTTCTTCTCCAGCTGCCGTCTTTACAAATCCGTCGCAGTAAAATACAGTGTTCGGTTAATCTGCACTTACGTGGTACACGGCTTCACTACCTATTTTACATGAGATAAAAAAGACCCATGTATCTGAAAAAGTACAAATACACAGAAGCAGATTGAACTATGTGTCACAGTGATCCAATTTGACACTTACTCACTCCCTCACAGTTATAATCTCACAATGAGGTGATACAGAGGAAACCACAAGGACTCCACACTTTGCTGCTTCCTCACGGGACGAGCCAAAGTGTTTATCTTAGCGGCAAGATCCTCACCTTCCTAGGAAGCACTTGGGGAAGGTGGTGAGCTTGCGTTTCCGATCCTTAATGAGGTTTCCCTTGGTCATGAGGTGGTAGAGCTTCTCTCCCTTCTCTGACACCATCACCCACGTATCCTGCTCCATGCCGAGCCTCAGACCTACACAGCAAGGGGGGGGGGGGGGGGGGCAAAAAGCCTGTCAGTATCATGGCAATAATGATCGTGCACTCAGCTCGACTGGATGTGACATCAATTACAAGCTGGAGAAGGTTAATGTCTCCTAATTTCACAAGATAATTTGCAGTGCCTTTCAGTGTCTGCGCTTATAGTCTAAGGCAGAGTTAATGACTGACATTATGAAGAGTTTATCATGTACACAATCTCAGAGGAGGACAAACAGACACAGAAAATATGCCGTCTTCACTATGTGTTTTCCCTGTGGGAAATTCAACAGTGACAACATGTAAATCTGTTCTAAAATGCAGATGAGAAGATGCATATCACACATACTAATCAGGGCTGGGATTTATTCACTTTTTAAATTATTCAGGTTAAGTTGCCTGGTATTGATCTTCCCATACATAGCATGTATTATATCATGTTGTAATGCAAGGCCGATGTTAAAAAGAAGAAAAGTAAAAAAAGGAAATGAGTTTTCCCTATTTCCCTATATTAAAAGTGAACCGACCCCCGCCCTGATAGGGACAACAAAACGCCTTCTTACTTTTCCTCCGCTCCCTCTCTTTCATGATGGCCTCCAGCCACTCCTGCTTCTCCTCCGGGGTCTTGGCCATGCAGACGAACCACTTGTTCTTGGCCGTGTTGTGGATCTTCCAGCCGTTGTTCACTATGTTCCCGCTGCTGTGGTAGTCAGCTGCAAGGCAGAGGAGGAGAGCTCAGACGCGAGTTTGACTTCACTACTTTCATGAAGTCCTCTCCGAGGGGTGGAACGAGGCAAATCGACTTTTTTGACTCATTTAGGCTCAGGGTACTTTTTTTCGAGTTTGAAAGGGGAAGGGCCATCAATCAGTGGTCGCACTGATCATGACACTGTAAACACAGTTGTTGGGAAGTCGGGTTCGCAGTAAACGAGGGTTTACCACATTAAACGCAGCAATAACATGAGGCACAAATCCAATAATTTTGCCTAAGAGAAAACGGAGCCAAATGACGACGGCTCATGCAGGAAAGAGCAGGAAGTAGACAAAAATAGACAACACCTTATCTGATGAACTGATTTTTTTTATACAGTAGTGTGTGGTGTAATGGCCAAAAACAACATCCACTATAAAACTACTGAGAATATCGTTCTCAGCTGAGCCAGTTCTCATAGCCTCTTTATTGAGTACTTCATTGATTATCACTCTTCTCCTTTAATGAGATAAACGAGGGTACACACATGCAGGAGAAGAACCATCCATCAGCATTATTTACTACTCAGTCCTCAGAATACTCCCCGAGAGCCGACGGCTACTTGTGATTCACCACCTACGCTCATATACAGATGATAGGAATGTCAAAACCTCCAGCAAATGCAAGTGATCTTTTGACCGTTGGTTGAATCTCAAGCATGATTTCTCCTACGTTTCAAATGCCTCTCCAGCTGACCTCTGATTTTCTCCCTCGAAGGGTGTAACAAAAAGCAAACCATTACAATCATCAATTACAATCACGTCTAAAAGCATCTACAGTGTGGTGTCCTTTATATGGTACGCCTCGAGGGCGTTTTTCAAACCTCAGGCAGCAAGTGTGTGTCTGGGAAAAAAAAAAAAAAAAAAGTTTGCAGTGCTTTCACTGTGTAGGAATCTGAGCTTAAAACACTCCTGTCGCCCTGGATTTCAGATTGAGATCGCCCGCCTGTGGTGCAGAACACCCACGAGTTACTGCACCGCCGCCTGCCTTGCGTGTTTATCCTCCCTCTCTCTCTCTCTCTCTCTCTCTCTCTCTCTCTCCAGACCCAAACCCATCCATCTCTCACCAAAAACACCCAATATTACTGCCCATCTAGCCCCGCTGGAGAGGAAATGATGGCTTTTACAAATATAAATGATAATCAGCGGCTATGTGAGGCCAAGAGACACAAGCGATCGAGTTCACCCGGTACCAGCAGCAACACATACCCAAGGATATGTAACTATAGATGTCTAAAAAAAAATGTTTATAGGTAAATCTTATTTTTCCCCATCGGTGATTCAAGTATAAAAATCACACAGTTGCGCACCAGCTCAGGCCAAGGACTACGTCGTCAACTTTCCTGTGTGGGTTATTACAGCATATTTCTTAAGCCCTGCTGCCAGGAGCGCCGAGATAAAAAAAAAATTTTTTTTTTTTAAAAAGTGGAGGACCTGAGAGCCAGCGAGCAACGAAAGAGAGACAGAAAATCCAACTGTGTAAACATTTATTTGTCCAAAGTAAAATGTTTGTAAAACTCACCCGTGCCATCATCCACATTTTCCACCTCCATCACCTCGGTGTTGATTCTCCCTCTGAACAGGTAGCGAGGACCTTCAGTGGCTGTCTTGCTGTTTTTTAAACGCCTTGAACAGAGATAAGCAACCGCATGAATTAGCCAACAAATTTAAATCATATCATGTTATTACTTACAGTACAATTAGTCTCACTAGCAGTTCATTCCAATTTTATAGAGAGACTAATTACAGTATACTCGTCTGATGTTTGCCCATACGTACTAACCAAATTAAGTGAGGAAAATGCAAACCAAATTCAGTTATTGAATTTAATGCCAAGGCAACACATTCTATTTATTCTATTCTATTATTCTATATTTTTTTTTAATCGTTGAATGGATGTGCTCATATGTACTACCTGCAGACACTACACTGCATGCAAGCACGTACAGTACAAGCTGATCAAAGCAGGTGACAGCGTGGCTGGTTAAACAAAAGCTGCCAAAAACACAAACAATGGATGCAGCAGCAACGTTAGCAGCTGCAACAGTAGCTCAGTGTGAAACTAGAAAAGAAAAAATGGAAACTACTTTTTTTTTACAAAGCAGCCTATTCATCAGGGGCTGTGCCTGCAGAAGCACAACAATACAATCAGCAAAAGTTTCCTGACTCAACTTGCACTGATTGTTATAAATGTCATATTATTTGGTATACTGAAAGATGTGTCTGCAGACGGTAGTTTATAACCCCACCTATAATCACAGTGCCAGAAGTTTAAAAAGACGTCTCCTCTGCTGCATAACTTTTCTCTCTCCTCCTTCACAAAAAACTAAAATGCTCCCCACAGTGCACTGCTCTCTTTTCTTTAAAATAGTAAAGTAACTGATGTGGTGAATTATTTATAAATGCTCTGTAGGAGCACAGAGACAAAGGGAAATTAGAAATTTGCATAAAAAATATTTTTATTCTGTTGCTTAAAACAATACACACTCTAATGAGACTTCGATTTCATCTTCTGCTTTGTGGATTTTGTCTGCAGAGCAATGAATAAAGGGGGGGGGGGGGGGGGGGGTCACCTGTTCTTCTTCTTGCAATAGACCAGGAGCTTGTCAAACAGGAAGAAAATCCTCTCTTGTATATTTCCAGCTGAAATCTTCAGCAGGACGCCCTGCATGAGCATCTCCGTGCATGTATCTGTGATATTGGAGCCCTGCAAATGGACATAAGGGCAAAAGGTCAAAAAAAAAAAAAAAAGAACGCACAGAGCATAAAACAGATGTGTGGAGACAGATGGACACACAGAGGAATGCAGGAAATATGTATTCAAACTAGAAAATAATAGTACGTGATTTCTTTGATGAAAAGAGAAGGTGTCTATGCTACAAAAAGTTTTTCTACAAATGTCTTCTCTACCATTCAGTTTTCACAGACAGTGTCTGAAGAGGAGGAGGGATTACAAATCCCAGCCTTTCCTGTTACCTCTCTCAGGGGTCTGTGAAAACACTCCCTGCTTCCTCAGAGCAGATTGCTGTGGGACTTTAAAATACGCAGTCGTTAATAGGTTCTATAGAATAACATCCCGTCCAGTCAAACTATGTGTTGCATTGTCGCGCCTGGTGCCCATATTGGTTGGGGTCCCTGCTGCAAGTGATAAAGTGCGCTGTCGTTTCCCTCACCTTGCCTGTTCAGGGAATTTATGTACCCCGTTTGATCGGCCCTTCAGAGCTAAAAATAACTCCCATGCGCACAGAGCCGGAAAATGTGCTAAGCATTTCCTCCTGCTGGAGACATCAGCGGGCCAAAACCTATCCCCGCTTTTTCCTTCTTTCTCTCCTCGCCCTTTTTGTTCTCCTTCTCCTCCCTTCCCCTTCTCTTGATTCCCGAGACTATTCCTCTATCTCTTTCATTCCTTCCTCCACACTTTTTTTTTTTCTCTCTCTCTCTCTCTCTCTCTCTTTCAGGGCCTTTTAACTCCCCAGCCCATGACCAGATGTTAAACTAATTTGCAGCCAGTGGATGTGTGCACACCAGACATGGAGAGGCCAACTCGCCTTGGTCACTTTAAGGGACCAAAATCACACTGGTCCAGACAATGGAGTTTCCTTAATGCAAGAACCAGCACTTCCCCTTTGTGTTTTCATATGCTTTTAACACAACCCCATTGCCCATTTACTTGTTTTGGTGCAGCCTTATTTAGTTTTTCTCCATCTCTGCAGCATTTTTCTATCACTCTTCACATCCACCTCCTTCCAAGCCAAAGCTTCACAGAGGGTGTATTCAGCTTAAAACTTAAGCAACCCTTAAAACCCTCAGTCATCTGCTTCATCTAAATTTCAACCCTCTATTTTTACAGGCAGACAACTACCAGACATAACAACTAGAGAATTGGGAATGACAAAACAGGATGTGCCATTAATTCAGGAAAAAAGTACGGTAGAAAAGTTTATGTTGAACTCTGAAGTGGTATTTGTCAATTAGCTGGAGAGATGAGAGAATTTTACTGAAATTCTTTTAAAGTAAAGAGGCCAAGTCAAACAAACTCTACATCCCAAGCTGATTTTAAGAATACTAATTAAACTTAAACAAGAGAACAGAATGAAGTGAAACAACAGAAAACTACTACCCCCTGTTCTAAAATTAACATATTTCTATGGTACGCTTTGACAAAACACAGACACTAACAAGACTAACCAACTGGCAATCACCGCCCTGACAAATGCTGGCAGTTGTCACCATGGTCACCACGGCGAGCCATCGCCCTGTCTCTCCCACGCGAGGTGAACCTGCCAGGATGCCCCGAGGGCCGCCAGCTGTGGAGCAGGTCAGCGCTAACAAGCAATCAGCCCGGGCGGAGGAGCAGAAATGGAAAAAAACAGCAGCTCTCACAATCGCTCCTCATCCCTCAATCATTCCTAAGACACCCACACAGAAATGCAAGATGCAACCATCACTCAGCTCTCTCCCCCCTTTCTCTCCGTTTTTCTTTCCTCCCTCTTCGCTCCGTCTCTTTTACAGCCAGAGAGGCCTGGCGTGCAGCAGTCGGAGGATTCCTGCTCCAGAATGAGCTAATGTGTACAATTAATAAAAGTGCTGATGAGAAACCGCAGAGTGGCTGCAGCCAGGACCATGTCGAGTGAAAGATATGTCACCCCACCCAACACTAAGCCTCATTCTGATCACCTTATTCTTAGATTTTAAGCTGTTTGTGTGTGTGTGTGTGTGTGTGTGTGTGTGTGTGTGTGTGTGTGTGTGTGTGCATGTCTATATACATGTGAAAGCTGAAGAGTTTATTAAGCAGAAATAATGAGATTACTACTTCTATTTAATAAGTGTAACTATAATTCCTCATTATCTGTCTTATTGTTGCATTAGATGCTTTAGGTTTTTTGGTTATCTATAATATATTATTGTATTTAAGATGTATTTTTGTCATAAACATTGCCTGAATATTCATGTTTCTGCAGTATATTTTACTATAAAAGGGTAAAAAACTTAGTGAAGAGCCAGCTACATGTCCTGCTAATACTGTAACAACATTCGAATGTTGTCAGTGATCCTAAAACAACACATTCAGAAAAACTAGAACTTCTTGGACACATGTAAGGAAGTCCAATCACGCTCTACCGTATCTTGTCTTACTCATATCTGGCTTGAAATGCTGTTTTCTCCTCGGTGAAAACAATCTGTTACGGCACACACCTTAGTCAGAAGCTGTATCAACACTGGCAGCGTCTCTTTGTCTGCGTGTGTCCAGGAAGCCTTTAGGCCCTTCTTTGAATGAAGCCAGGTCAATTACATAAGCATCCTTGCCTCTTGCCTTACAATTACCACCACTGTTTTTCTCTTTCCAACCAGCACTAGGTCTACTGACCCCCTTATTCAGGCATCCCCCGAACTCAGGAAGAAAACCAACCTAAGAGGCAGCTTTAGAGCTCCCAAGAAGAGCGGTCTACCTGATGATGATTGGATCGGTCACCCTAAAGCATGACGGCTTTAACTACAAGCTCATCCAGGCGGAAAGAATTTAGCCATTGTGAATACAAGTCATTGTTCCGAGAGAGAACAAGAAAGCTTAAAAGGCTACAAAAGTCACGCCACTTGGAATTCTTGTTGAACTGCATAGGGCTAAGTGGCTTTAAATAAGTCATGACTTTGAGCTTTGATGGGGGAAAGCTCAGCTGTGAGTTAAAGGGGAAAAAAACAAAAACAAAAAAAAACCTGACAACACAGCAAGAAGTCAATACAGCTATTTAAGTTGAACTTATTGGACGAGAATTAAATAATCAGAACAGTGTACACAGTTTAGTTGAGGCCCACCTCCCAGCCCTCAATATGGGACTGCCATTCCTCCAAAATCTCCAACTTCTCCATCTGTCTCTTGGCTTCGTTGATGCTGGAGCACACCGCCTTCATCACATGCAGAGACTCCTGCAACAGGCCGTAGTCGTTGTGCTTCTTGGGGGTCCTCTTCAGCAGCTCCTACACGTGCAAAGACCACACACACGTGTGCACACACAAACAAAAACATTTTACAAGATGACGAAAACCTGTACTACTTTTTAAAAACCTGAGCTCAAATATTCTGCAAATCTGGCTCAGAATCATTATTTTTTTTATATCATGAAAAGCACGAAAGAAAAATATATTCCATTTCATGTCCACTCCTCACTCCCCTCAGCTTCCAGTGGTTCCTGAGTGTAGCGGGTAAAACCTTTGCTACAGCATGCCACGGTCTAGCAAAAAGCAATGGCAATCTCTGCATCTATAGTTTAAAAACTGTTTCAGCATGTCAGCTGATTTACAGCGTTCTGGATATATCTGCAGCCACCGATGGCTATCTGTGTCGTCTTACGGAGGCGAAGGAGGCCCTGGCAGCTGGAAGACTTCAAATGGCAGCGCATCAGATTACCCCCCTTATTATTATTACATCTCCGCGCCCGTGCTGGTGGCTGTTTAGAGAACGCCGGGGTGAATTAATAGATCATAACAAGATGAATGAGATGGGACAGCTCAGATCACCAACTCAAACAGGCCTTTGAAAGCGTATTTCATTTCGCTCACGTTTCACATCGGGAAGTGGAAATTTCAAAACTAACAAGTGAGAGTGCAGGTATGAATGAGCCCAGTCAAAGTGTCTGGACGCGAAGCTCGGCAGGGGAGGTGATGATAGGGCTTGTGTTATTCCTACGATTGTGGTTTTGCCGGGGGAACTAAAGCGGGGAAGTGTCAGAATATGAGAGCAGTGTTTCATTAGAGAGGGAGAGGTTGATGTGAAAAGGACGGGACAGCCCTTACTAATGACTAGTTGGTGGTGGATGAAAAGAGGAGTAGAAGGTGCCCCCGCGGAGGTGGCACAAGGGTGCGGTATCTCCGTAATACATGGTTAGCCATCACGAGACCATACTCACTCTGAGCAGCAATGGGTACTTGCAGATCCTCTGAATAGGAGCGACCAGGTAACCCTCCAGCGGGACCTCCGTGTTTTTTCTGCCTCCCAGCAACATGCAGTTCTGGAGGAGAGGCGAGGAGAAGAACGGAGGGTTAACAAACCAAATGCTAACGGTTCTGCGCGGTTTTAATGCTCAATGTAAAGAAAATCTAATTGTTAGATTAAAGAAAAATGAGGTCTAATAATCTAGTATTAATTATATGTGGGGTAGAGGTTGTCCTTCCTGCACAGCTTAAGTATCATCAGTGTTTTCATCAATGTTTTATCACTGATACCATCTTTGTTTAGCATGTTAGCATGCTAATTAGCATCCTAAGACAAGCCACTAACTAGGTTTTATTGTTTGTTTTTTTTCCAGCTTAGAAATGGTCAACCACAAGTCACACTTCGCCTTCAGGTGATCAAAGTGACCCTCACCTACATGCCTTAGGTCATAGGTTATGAGGTCAACTGCCCATATTCATTCTCACCTCCCTCTCACCTGCAATTTAGATGAGGTACTCAATTACACTGTAAACAATAAACCAGGCTTTACAGCAGTCAGTAGGGTTAAAGGTTTAGTGGAGGTTAGCAGATCTCCCCACCCTGGTCATTGCAGGACCTGGGAGGTGACCTGATGTGTGTTGGCTCATAGCCAAGTGCAGGTCAGAGAGTAACATGAGACCCATACAGCCCTGATGGAAGGCGAGGTCACCGAAAGGTCAAGGCAAAAAAAACCCGAAAAACCCATTAAATCAAAGTCAATTAATATCTTCGCCTCCTCTGGCTTTCTAGATTAAAAGGGACACACGAACAGTAAATCAGACACAGAGCTCTTGCAGCCTCGCTTTTTCTGAGGGTGTGCATAGTTTGTGCATGTGCTTGTGTTTCATTTCTCACTCCATCAATTACAGTCTAAGAAAAGGTCATATGCTTCACCGCAGAACAGGCCAATCAATAAGTCTGTGGTCATACTCGGGTTCTCTTGGGTTTGTAACTGTGCCGTACATCTCGATTTCAAAGCGCTCTGTTTTTATGGAAGTCTTAAAACACGAGGGGTGATGGGGTGTAGTGACACAAGTGTGTGACGCTCTGAGGCTAAGGAGTGAGAAGGGCTAGAACAACAAACTGTCAAAGCCGACCAAGGAAAAAGTGTGAAAGACTGAACAGAGGACCAAGAGTGTAAACAGCAACAAGTGAAGAGCTGAGAAAAAGAAAAAAAAGAGTGCATTTTTGATCATACTTGCACTCGCAAACAAACACACGTACACACACACACACACACACACACACACAAACACAGTTTAGCGAGCCAGCAGTGGGGATGTAGTCATCTTTTGTTCTCGCAACATGATGCTCCCCTGTGGCAGTGAAAGTCTCTCAGAGTGTCGGGACAGGAAGAGGGAGTCCGCCCACACATCGGGCAGAGACACATCAGCTGTCAGACACACTGGAACATAAAGTACAGGGTTTTACACTGTCCAGCTGCCATGTGTGGGTGACTGTGTGTTTGTATATGTAAGAGAGTGTGGTGGTGTGTGTGTGTGTGTGTGTGTGAGAGGAATTCTCAAGTCCAGTTTCAAATCACCCATGACCACACTTGGACTCTAAATTTGTACCTTTTCAAATGGAGGTTTAATAGCATCACTTTGCATGGAAACGATTACAAAAAAAAAAAAAAAGGCATCCTAATAGAACTAGTGATTATGTTAAAACATAATCCAAGAGTTTTGTGCTAAAACTTTCAATTAGAAATACAGAAACAAACAATTTAATGTTGCACGTGTTAATTTGTTTTTGCTCTTTGCGTGTTAGCATGGACTTACATATTGACCTTTTAAGACTTGACCCGACCTACTTGATCGCCGCTCACAGCGCGTGAGCAACTGAGTGGATGTTAAGACTTGAACATTATGTGCACGTTTACAGTCCCCTCTCACCAGTAAACATGTCCGGACGCTCCTGATCTTATTGAGCTCCAGCAGCAGCCTCTGGGCCTTCTCGTGATTCCCACAGTATTCATCATAAATCTGGAAACGGCTCCTCTGCGAGAGCCAGAGAGAAGAGAGACAAGGTGAGAAGGACGATTGGGGAGCGGAATGAACATGTTTTCAGACAGAAAGCAAAAGGGAAAGACGGGGGACAAAGCCAAACGGAGAAACTGTAAAAGAGAGGGGGAGCGGTCGATAAATCTGTAAGCATTATAGGATTCATAGTCGGTATGTCTTCTCCACACTCTCCTCTCCATCATGAAATACATAATGTATATTTTGTATCTTGAGGCTCCGATGATACCCTGTCATCCGCCTTGCAGCTATATAACCGACGACTTTCCTGCCTGAAGCAGTTCTCATGACATCCATTTTCCTTTGTCTTCGAGGGGCAGCAGCAGGACAGGACCACACAGCTTCTAAAATCACTCACTACAAAGTCACTACAGAGCAGCAAAAAACAGTACATGGTCTTCAGCCATTCGTGCTCTGCCTCAGAAGACAAAGCTGTTGATGTGGAGAGACAGAACTGTCATAACAACAAGTAGAGGCGCTTCCAAAAACACAACTCTGTGATGGTACAGTATACTCCTATTCCTGAATCCTATTTTCTAAGAAGTCAGTTTATGAACCTCTCAGAAAGAACATTTTTTGGCTTTGGGAAATTATTTTTACTGTAGTCCAAAAGGGAGGAGTGGAGTCTTAAGTCAGCGTGAACCACTTTGCAGGCCTGAACCGCAGAGGGGATTTTGCTTTGAGTGGACTTCTGTCCAATTGGCTTAGTTTTTACCTATTTGTGTTTCTGTAGTAAAGCTAGATTGTGTAATTCTTTCTTGGAACTTTTAGGTCATCAACAAATGATTACAGAGAAGGAAACTATTTTTTTTTTTTTTTTTTTTAAACTGCAGAATAAGAGAAAGAAAGAGTGGAGAGAAAAATAAAATAAAATATCCAAGTCTTATCTATGTGGACTCTCATGATCATTCACGGCTGAACTATGGCCATGAGTCATGGGTTTTTTAGTTATCCTCTCAATTACATCCCATTTTCTCTATGAGGTCATCTCATCATAAACATCACTATACCATCTGTACTGCTAGATCGTCTCTCATTCACCTGCATCAAGAGCAGCTCCTGACGCTACTGGCAGAGAAGCTGCCTGAAGACCAACAGAGCGATGGTAAGATTTATTAGACTTTGAAACCTATTATATGCCAGTGTGCCTCAAGGCTCCGCATCAAAGAAATGTAATATATGGCAGGGGAGAGCAGTATATCAGAGGCCTATCAAGCATATCACACATGTGCACCGTCTCATCATGGATAATCCAGAGAGATAAATTGACAACATGTGGCCGTATCTGATCATTTTCAGGAGTACTCGAAGACATGGGTGCTTTGGAGCTCTGATAGTAAAGTAGGAGAGAAATTCTTTAGATTACAGGCTCCAGTGAACAAAGGATTATTAGAAACAGAGCAGCCGTTGATGCAAGTGAGCTATAAGAGCTCGGACAAGATGGTGACACGATAATCAGAGGTGGCGAGATGACATTCAGCGTGCGAGTGTGGGAGATTTGAGCGGAGGCGGTCGCACGGAAGCGCGCGTCTCTTACAAAGTGCAAGAAGCAGCGGCCGATTTCGTGGTGAGCGTGAGGGTCGGGCTGCAGCAGCTCTTCCACCATGGACAGGAAGTCTTTGTGAACGGCCAGAATCTCCTCAATGTTGGAGAATAAAACCTAGAAGAGAAGAAGAAGAAGAAAAAAAAAAGACATAAATACAAAGTGTATATGAGTTTTTTTTTTTTTTTTTTTTTATGTGCATTTTGTTTTCAATGTAGCAATGCAATGTAGCTCCTAAGATGGCCCGAATCAGTTCTTTGGCATATGCTGCTTTATTGTGGTCAGTGGCACTAGGCGAGGGAATTTCTGAGGCCACAGAATAAAGAATGAGGTTTCTTTGTGATGGGCAACTTGGACTGAGATGTCTTTGATATTTGGATTTCAAACATTATTAGAGATATTTTAACAGAGACGCTAAAAAAGGAACACATTTTTAAGCAACTTCGCCTTCATGTGGTGTTGACTTCTGTCCCCTTTCATGTCACTTTTGTGGTGGGTATTAAAAAGGACAAAACAATATGCTGACGCTGGATGGAGAGAGAAGCTAGTGAAATAAAATCAAAAGGCATGAAAACCAGAAGCCTTTTATGAGCGGGCGAGTCTAAAATAATCTTAAGTGATAGCAAGAACGGCAAACATCTGGTAAAGTTGGATCAATGCATTTCCACTCCGGAGGACTGGATGTCATTCAGCTGCTTGGCGACAATCGCAGCGTGTTGCTGCCCAGTGACCCCTGTTATCTGAAAACCCTCTCCGTACAGCATGTTCCCAAACAAAACATAGCATGAGTAGACATATTCCAAAAACACGGGCCATGCAGTAAATAACCACTGAATGTGTGTTTACCTTGAAGCGTAAGCAAATGGACTGAAACGGTCACTCCCACTCCCACTGTGAGAGAGCATCCTTTATTATCCTCCAGCCGGAATCCTTTATAAATAGATTATATTTACAGCTGCTTCCTGGATCGCCCACTACTTCTTTCTCCATTCAGAACTTAGCTATTTTAGGTTGAAAGAGTGCCCCAAACAAGGGGACACACTTTATTTAGTTTCCACTGTAATTTCCGGCCTTTTCATGGATCAGGTTACAGTATGAAAATAAGGTTCGTGCGTAGTGTGAGAGTAAAAGTCAATTGCCCTTGATATTTTTTTTCCAAATCTTAAATATGCAGCCCCGTACCTCACAGACTGACCCCTCACCTTAACCGTTTCCTCTGTGATGTTCTTGTCGAGTTTGGTGGCTGCGTACTGGTTGAGACGATGTAGAAACACCTGAAGGAGAGCGGGGAAAAAAAAGCAGCAGTTAACACTTTTTTGAACTGTCCCTCAGTGTTAAATTACGTTTTGGCGACTGATGGCCTGTACCTTTAAAAACACACCAAATACAAGACTAGATTTTGAGGCTTTGTGTGCAGCTGCAACACTTGGCTGCCAGAGCAAATTGGTAACCATCACAATGGACACCTGATATACAAGTGACACGCAATCTTTGCACTAGATGAAAACGCATTATAATTGCGTCGCATGGTATTTCAAAAGGCGGAGTTGAGTGGCTGGAGACGCGAGCTGGAGAGGCCAACGGTTTGTGAATTGAGATGGATGGGAAGTGCTCTTACTTCTTCAGCCCCTCCCCCCCCCTCCCTGAGGATGCCGATTCCCAGGCTGCTCTGGTGCACAAGCTCTCGACAACCCATTTAATGCTTCAGGACACTTTCTCAGAATGGCAAATTAAGGAGATGTGCTTCGAATGTATTCTTAAAATGTGACTAAGGGGGAATTAGTCATTTTCTGACTTTCTGCCTGAGGGGAGAGCTTTCAAAAAGGCGAAGACATCCATCAACAGGTTCCAGGACAAGACTCTTTATGTTTATGTGTGCGATGCTTGGCAGTTCGGCAGACAGGAATCTGTCTTCAATAGAAAGCTCTGAGGGGGAAAAAAAAAAAAAAACGAAATTAGCTGCATCACATTTTGATTTTGACTGATGTTTGCAATGCACTTCACTTCAGCGAAGCTATGATGAAATACAAAGCTGTAGCCGAGAACTGTAGCTTCATCAAACGTGATGTTAAACAACAACACAGTCCCTGGTGTTCATGCTGCTGTCAAATTTGAATGAGTGCAAGTTAAGCAGCAGGAAGGAAAAAAAAGAAGAAAAAGATTTCCTTGGCATAACATCAAAAAAACACACTTGTGTAATGTTGGTTTTGCCATAACAGCATTTGCTTTCATTTCCTATGTCACACAGCTAACTTTATTTATCCTCCAAATGTCATAAAAGCCAGTAACTCAAGTAGGAGAAAAGCAGAGACCTCTAAGTAAAATAAAGTGTGCACTTGGATTTTATTATATTAAAACCTGCTGGAGCGCTGTGGTAAGATTCATGACACTGAAGGTAAATTAAACAAATGGAAGAAAAGTGAGGCATGAAATATTTGATTCCAACTGTGTTCATCATATCACAATTGAAAAGACAGAAAAGGCAGTGGGGCTGTCGAAACTCATTTCCTGACTTAATCAATGGCCTGTCACCGACCACACCGATCCTCACACAACACCAATGCAACAGGACAGACACCGTAACAGGCAAGGAGAGACGGCGGTGCATTGCAACCAAGTCTGCACAAAGAATCGTTTCACGGTACGGCACGACACAAACTACCAACAGCAGCTCCCGAGAACACATGACCTACGCGGCCGCGCTCCACACGGCGCTGGCAGTGTCACAGTTAGCGCAGTAAGAAGTTACATCTGTCCCTGCAGTTGACCCTAACCGCGGGTATCCCTTTACTGCCCCACCGAGGGCCATAATGCCATCTGTCGCCCTGTGCAGCCACACAGCAGGCGGACTGACCTAAGCAAGCGGGAAGAATACAACCACAAAGCATGTAAACAGCTTAACTTTAATGAGCGCACAAGCCTAAGAATTATTCCTTGACACCTAAATCTAAGTGAGCGGTTGCGACTACAGTGAGCTTATTGAAAAGCTTTACTTGATTAATGGTGAACAGATGGAAAGGTAGAGTGGCCAATTCAGTGGTTAAAAAAAAAATTAATTAAATAAAATCTCCATCTCCGGCTGATTACGAGTCCAGCTTTCTGTTAGCATTCGAAGAAAAACAAGGTGACATGCAAAAAATTAAATGAGTGAAATCGTCTTAATCACACTGTATTGATTTCAAGCAACACTTCAAAAGAAAGAGTAGACGTGAGTGTTTGAATCTGGGTTCGTGGTTGGAGAAAAAAAAAAAAAAAAAAGTGGTTTAAATAATCAGCCTCTTTGTTGTGGGCCAACTCCACGCTGATTACCATTCTGTAGCTGCCTTGCCTGCAACTCTGCCACTCACAAGCATTAACATCTGATTAGCAAGTCTAATATGTACAAACACGGAGCAGATTTCGACAGACCCTCACAAAGGCCTGACAGGGCTTACAGTATAGGGCCTTAGCTGAGCAAAAGTAGTGCTAATTTGCATTAAAACACCGCTTCCTATCATTGATGTGTGACATCAAACATGGGCTCATTAGGGAGTCTATCACTTCTGTTTTAATAATGAAGAGTCTACCCAACAGGAAATAATCACTATATCTGCAAAGCATTAATTATACAGTATATCCACAGCTATGGGGGTCTTTGCCGCAAAATATAAGGAGCCACACTGCAGATGTTTATCAGGGAAACGCAGCATGAAAAAACACAGTATAATGGAATGCAGGGACTCTAAATCTGATTGGATGAAGATAATAAATTGTGTTATCACACCAAAGATAAGAGGGTGTTGGTTTTTGTCGCACACAAGGGACTGTGTAAAAATTGAAAATGTTCTTTCGTGTAGCTTTAAGATAAATACACCTCACAGAAAAAAAAAACGGATTCGGGCCACACAAAAAGTCATTCAAGACACGGTTCGAGTCATTCCTAGAATTGCGGATGGTTTCAGTCTTGATTTGTGGAAACGGACATGTCTCTCTTCCGAAGACGCGGCCAAGACTGCCTTGTTGATGTCGTTAAGAGACTGAACCTGGAACAGCTCCACGGACAGTGAATGGGGAGCTGACTGACTGGATTTATGGACACAGTAACAGTACCCTGGGTGACTGTGAATAAAAGCCCATTTCCAGGTTTGTACAGCGACTGACTGCACTGCAGTATATAAATGCACAGCTCATTTGCCTGAATGCATTGTATCTAAATCTGGCATTGTATAAGTCATCCAAATCCACTATTATAATTCAGGGTCAGTGGAGCACGTCCGGGATTTGCCTCTTGATTGCTGCGCCGAGCAGAGCATCTGTCCCGTGGTTTAAAGCTTTCGGTGCAAGAGAGTATCGACAGATCTGACTATAATAAATACGAGTTTGAAACAAATTGCATTAAAAAGGGATCGTTTTTTACAGCAGTTTCAAATGAAAGTCATGCAGATGTGTAGCTGAAGCGTTGAAGGCTCAGCCACGACTCCCTCCCTCATAATTCACATAAAACTTCTAGAGTCAATTTAGAAGAAAAACATTTCCACCATCCTCCACCGTGGTTGCTGTCTTCATCCTCGTACCCTGTAATGACCAACTGAATTCCAGAGGGACACATTTTGTTCCCTAGGACTGGATGTGCTTTCTAAAAAACAGGAATCCACCGTGTCTGGGCACCAGTCGCTCCTGAATCACAAGCAAACATCGACGCATTTTAAAGCTCAACGGGAGCCGTTGGTGATCCATGTCACGCTTCCTGTGAACAGAGACGGACGGACATTTTGAACCGAGCCAAAAAATACCAAACGAAAAGTCATAGCTTCACTACAAGAAAGTGGACTTATGAATATTAAATGGTGTTTTATTTTTAGTACCATGTTTCTAAGATACTTGGAAAGTGATGAGCTAAGAAGAGAAAGAGGATAAAAAATAAAAAAGTTGGATAACAACAGATTTTTTTTTTTTTTTTACAGTGTTCTTTCCATTGGCAGTTCAAGGAAAGTTAGATTCATCTCCAAAATGGCATCCATCCTCCCTCATACACCTAGACACACACACACACACACACACACACAAGCCTGCACATATGTCGCTCATTTAAAGCATGTTTTTTTTCTGCAAGGAAATTTAGAGGAGGCGGTTGTTTTACTTTCTTCATGTTGGATATAAAATACACGCTTTTTTTAAAAATCCTTAATCATGAATCAACATCATTCAACAAGGAAAAAAAAAAAAAAAACTCTCAGAAAGTTATTTTGTTCCCTGAGGCCCCAGGTATAATCACCTGGATTGTCACTCTGATGGCTGGGGGGGGGTTACACATTAAAAGCCCATTAAAGTTTTCATTATTCCACGGAGCAGATGGGTGTGATGAATAGATTGGTCCAATCACCGCATGTAGCCCTACCTGCCATTAATCAACACAAGCTTACATGCTGTGGGCTACGAAGGAGTGGCTGAGGAAAACATGGCTGTACTGCCTGATGCAGCCATGTTCGGATTCAATAAAAAAAAGAAAAAATAAAGAAGAAAAAAGACAAAAAGATGTGATAACAACCCGACAACAAAAATTGAAATCAAGAAGTTGTAATCGTGTTCAGTTAGCAGAGCTGCAAGCCAAATGGTACACCACTCCATCACTGGCTTACTATGACTGAGCAGTCGTTCGGACAGAGCGGGGAAACTGCCTCGATCTCACGTGAGTGACAGCTCGCTCAATAACTGCAGTTTGGTGGAATATGATTTTTTTTTGCTCGGGAGTAAATGTGAAATTACATCCGACATCCTCCGCGCTTTAGTGTCATAGAGGGAAGGAGGAGGAGGCACAGGGGCAATCAGACTAGCTGCAGGGCTGTGTCCATGCCAACAGAGTGTGTGCTGCGCCAAGCTCGCTCAGGACACTTTATGAATGGATATTATGCAGTGTTGCCCCCCCTCCTCTCCCCTCCCTCTGCATTGCTCTGCCACATTTTAAAGATACAATCAGCGGAAGGCTAGCCACTCCCCCTATAGATGTTTATCTTCATGTCAATGAAACAGATGAATCACACCAGAGGAGTCTGGCAAAAACAGAGACCACTTGCTTCCTCAAACAGCAAACAGTGATATAACAGAAGGACAATGATGGACATTCTTCACGCTTCAAAATAAAGTGTGTGTACAGTACATTTGCCAAGCCAGAGCAAGTGGTTGTGACAAAGAAAGGCTACAGTGAATGTGAAGTGGCCGCAAATGTGAAGTGGGGACGAAGGAAAGTGCACGCGGAGAGAATGTATGTCGTTCATCGCATCAGGCAGCCACACACACCCTGCAGAATGGGCTGCGATGGGAATACGAATCCCACCCAAAAGAGGAAAAGAGCACTAAACAGATCCAAAAGAGCAAAACGATGCAGCAAATTGCTTTGACTGAAAAAAAAAACAAAAAAAAACTTTGCTACAGAGTACAAAGCTATCCTCAAACATCTGTTTATGCATTCAAGTTAAAACCATTGGAGGAGTGGGCAGGAACACGGCGTCCGTTTAATGTATTACATGCATAACAGCCATTTAAGGTCCCTGTGGATCAATTGGTTCAACTGCAGAACACCCTGCTCTCCCTGAATATGAAAGTGATAAAATAAAAAAAACTTAAAGCAATAATACATCCTGTCAGCACAATTTTAAGAAGTTATTCTGTTACTGAAGTTCAACCGCTTTTGCTGTAATGTGGGATCTATTGCTCACAATTGAAAAAGGTCCAATGTGAGTCCATTGGCACTAGTCCCCAGTATAAACTCTGGATGAATGAATAGGCCTTTCTCAGACTCTATTGGACTAACTGCCTCTTTTGTCCACCGATGATTCACTGATCTGCTCTGTTGTCACGATTGGAGAATTGGCAAACAAACATAAAATTCATGGACACATTCTGTTCTCTACTTTATATCATACTGTTGCAAAAAAAATAAAAAATGATGTAGATGTATAGAGATATCACTACACACATGTACAGGTCATCAAGTGTATGTCAATCCACCGTCTATGAAGGAATCCTCTTTCGTTAACAAAAAAAAAAAAAAAGGAAACAAAAGCCATTCAATGCCGGAGATGGAGACACAAACAACAGCTTCCACACAACAAAGCCCCCTGAAGTGAATCACCAGACTGTGAAGGTATGCTCATTAATGTAACAGTGTTTTTGTGTGTGCGTTTCTTTGTCATATCTCTCCTCCAGGACGGCAGAGTAAGCAGAAAAGAAAAGCACTGTGATAACAGTTAAAAAGGACGGCAGGTAACAGGTGCGCCGGAGGCTCGCGACAGAGCAGAGGAGATAGAGAGGGAAAAGGCAGACAGAATAAACAGATAGAGACATGTAGAGGAAAAGGAAGGGAGGGAAAGAAAAAGAGCCTTGTTTGGCCTTCTTAACATGGAAACCCTGTAGGGAGGATATGGTGCCTTTACCATACTTCCTGCGCAAAAGGATCTTGCTTTTAAAGCAGGAATTTAACATTACAGGGTTAAATCTCCTGCACAGTGGCCTCCCATATACACACCTATGCACACACACCGAATTCCTGGTGAGCAAAATACAATAAAAAAACCAAAAAAAACCTGAACTCTACCCCTAAGTGGTACAGAACAGAGACAAACAGAGTCAGCGTCTGATGCCGAGCGCACACTGGGGAACGTCCGAAAAGAGAGAAAAGGCTCTTTGATGCAATTCCCCTCTCATAAGCCCCTCCCTTCCTGTCTTCAACAAGTCCTGATGACACCTCCAGACGTCAACCTGAACTTCTCATCTCATTAGTCCTCCGGCTAGTTTTCCCAAACTGGCCCGTTTCTCTCCACTGGGAATGTGTACAGGAAACAGACACTATAAATACAGTGGGGAATGTTAATATGTCTATCTTGGGATTGGCTATTAAGGCTCATCTGCACAGCTCAAAGCAGGGTCTCTGGTTTTAATTAGCAACGGAGAACATAGTGAGTATTCATTTCACAGCATCTTCGAGCGAACAAAAGTCCATTTGTTTAACGGGCAGTTGTTTGCTGTCATTTTAACTTTCAGGCAGTCCACATGAGCACCAGACTACTCCTAATAATAAATAGAATACTATAGATCAAGAGGCTTCTTTCAAGACAACAAGAGATATTTCCTGGGATACTATTTGAAGGTTTATCGTTTCAGGAAAGGCCTGTTTTGCAAGGAATACAGGGGGGGGGGGGGAATCAAGCTTCAAGTAATAGAAACAGTTTTATCAACCAAGCAAAGTGCTTTGATGCATTTCCGAGAATTCACTTTTTTCATGAAGGGTGAAGGAAGGAAAAAAAAAAAAAAAAAAAAAAAAAAAAGGAAGAAGAAAAAATCTTCTCTTGATGTTATTCTTGTCCTTTCACTGACCCCGGCACCCAAGGAGATTCAAAAGCAGCTGGAATGAAGCAATTTATCTAATGAATATGTCTGTGCCCAATGTCTGCGCCCGACTCCCGGTGAGCTCCGTGCACGGCTGACACTTGAGTGAAATGAGCACATGAGCATAAAAACGACGCTTGTGGTCATGTCCGTTTTAACTGAATATCTGACAGACTGTTCAATTTCACCCATCGTGGCACTATAAACGGCGGGCGTCTTCAGCATATTGGGAAGGATCTTTTGACTTGTGAAATTGGATATTAAAGAGTGAGACAAGCCTCCGGTAGAAGAGTGTTAGTCTTCAGAGACCAAGCATGCCTCCTCAATTTCCATGTGCAGTCAAGCAAACCATCACCCACTGATAGCTGGCGACTCCCCATCAGAGCCACACACCGGGCCCCCGTATTGATCTCCAAGATGACTACGCAGAATCATCGGTCTCCCAGTCTGTAGCACACTCCCAAGCATGACTGTCACACAACCCGATAGTTCATTTGATCACAGTTTCAGGCTTCCACCTCGTCTGCTGGAAGCCCCCACCCGAACCCCCTTACCCCCAACCGCCATCTATTTCAGCAGGACTGTCAAGAAAAAAGGAAACCTGCAGCGTCAGCCTCTCTCACACATGACAGAACCGGACACAGTCAATGGAGAATTGAACAACTACCCCCTGCCAGTTTTTCGCCGACTCTTGCCACCCCCACCCTCTGAAGCACAACTGCTGAACCCCCCCTAGTTTCCTTTTTGTCTGTGAAGTGACAGAGCAGGAGGCAGCAGGCCAACATGGCTGCATCAGATCAGTATAGACCCCGGCGTTATTTATCCCACTTTTTCTTCCAAATAAAGAGGGATGGAAACTACTGCTACTTACAGTAAAGAAATGTATGGCAAGATTTACTTACATATGACTTCTTACTGTAAAGGCCATTTTAAGATTTTAAAGTGGAAAGCAGGAATTTCCTATTCCTCAAACAAGGTCCATCTCAATGGACAGAGATAAATAGTCCCAGTGACAGAAAACAAAATGAGAAAGAAAGAAAGAAAGAAAGAAAGAAAGAAAGAAAGAAAGAAATGCGTGCAGACAGAGCATGCTTAGAGACAGAGAGACACTTGTCTAACTCTCAGAGCCTCTATAGCAAATCCTATTCAAGTACTTAATTAAATAATTTAGAGTGAAGTGGAATTTCCCATCTTGTCTGGCTGGACAGCTCTGGATGTTTATGGATTCTGAGCCCAGAAATGCAGGATGGACAGAGACATGAATGACATGGAAAGTGTGAGTTTACACCACACAGAGGAAACATGCAAACTTGTCTAGACGTTTTCAGTGGACACTTAATCAAAAAAAAAAAAAAAACAGAAAGAAACAGAAAAAGAGAGAGAGAGAGAGAGAGAGAGAGAGAGAGAGAGAGAGAGAGAGAGAGAGAGAGAGAGAGAGAGAGACTTGGAAATGCAGAGACAGCTGCACCATTGAGTTGGTGGGACTCTTCATGAGACCAAACCACATGGCTGGTAATTTAATTTTCAAAAGGTAATAACCTTAATTGGGCTAATGAGCATCATACCAATATTTAATTGGTTTGTAAGCATATTGTCATTTTTCCCCCGACTGTGTCATCAAAATAATGGCAATACTGAGGCAGGTTTGAGAGTGCTAAACCAACACTGCAGGCATACTGATTTGAATAAGCACATGTGCATGTCTATGTCTGTGTGTGTCTGTGTGTGTGTGTGTGTGTGTGTGTGTGTGCCCCCTGAGGCAGAGCATGCCAGCTAAAACACAGGCCCCCTTGTGATGATGACCACTTCACACTGCATGTACGCCTTGACAAGTGTCTACCGGAGTCCCGCCACTTTTCTACTGGTCGCACGTATGCACCATGTGACCAGGCAGCTGAAACTGGCCAAATCAAAGGCAGCCTTCTCCTCTGGGCAGCGGGACAGCAACACCTCTCCCTCCTGAGCTGAAGCCACACAACAGATTCAATGCAGAGTCACTGCATCCCTATCACATACGCAATGAAGACGCTCCATGGTGCCAAATGGGCATCTGTGGTTAAACTCTGCTTTCCCTGGCCCAGTGTGTGTGTGTGTGTGTGTGTGTGTGTGTGTGTGTGTGTGTGTAGCAGGAAATATGCAGCACAATGTAAAGATGGGCAGGGCCAGCAGGAAGGAAGGAAATCATGCTTGAACTACAATTACCGCCTCATAGTTGTATCCTTCCACCACTCAAGACTATAACTTCAAGTTACATCCCTGTTTATCAAGAGTCATATAAAATGTTAACCATTTGATTAAAACTTTGTCATAAGTTATGACTGAATATGTATTTTGTGCGGTCAGTGACCCCGACCATTGGCTAAATTTGAAGAAATTCTCTCAAGGCATTATCGAGATATCGCATTCACAAGGCCAAAACCATGTTTTCTGAGGTCGCCGTGACCTGGACCTTTGACCACCAAAATCTAATCAGTTAATCCTTGAGTCCAAGTGAATGTTCGTGGCAAATTTGAAGAAATTCCCTCACAGCACTTCTGAGATATCCCTTTCACAAGAATGGGATGGACAGATGGACGGATGGACAACCCAAAAACGTAATACCTCCGGCCCTGGCTGCTGATGTGGACTCATAAAAATGGCCTCTGAGAGAAAAGCAAAAGAACGTTAACCAGTGTAAGACCCAGCCAGAGGGACTTTACACTGAAAGAAAGGTGCACACGACTGCAACCAAACAGTTATTAGAGAAGTCATAGACTAGACTGTAGGAAAAGAGAAATGTTTTTCCCTGATTAACACTCAGTTCAAGTCTAGACAAGCTACGCACTCACACAGATAGAGCTGGACGTTGGTGGAACTTTTTCCACACTAATCATCACAATCCCTGACTTTCTGTACCAAAGGGATACTTTTTAGAGCACCAGAACCTCAAAAAAAAAAAAAAAAAAAAAAGGTCCCTAATGAACACGGCACTTCTTTTTTTGTTTAATCCATACACAAACCAAAGTGTAAAAACTGTGTGGTTTTACAGCGAGTTATGAGCAGTGACTTCCTGGAGTTTCTGTTGGTTGCCATAGTCTTGTCGCGGTGATGGGAAGACATGAGGAAGTCATTGGATCCAGCACATAATGTCCCATAACACCACAGCTTGACATTTTTACGCTTTAGAGAGCAAATTTAGTTACCCTTGGACAGAACCGGGCTAGCTGTTTTCAGTCTTTTTGCTAAGGTAAGCTAACCAACTTGGTGACATAAAATTCTGCAAACTCACCACACTCTGATCAGTACCCATGTTGGTCAACACCCTAAAGGAATGGAGGCTCAATACCAAGCCCTACACATGAACATTACAATATTCAACGTTTGTAGTTATTCAACAAATTTCCATAATGAAGGCATGCCTGTTACTGAATATTTCCCGATGGTAATCACATTTGGTACATCTAGAAAATTGCTACATCTTTTCATTTTTCTAAAAGATGAATGAATTATATATTGAAAGACATGCAAAATACAACAGCTCCCAATGCAGGATGCTCAATGGGAAGATGAAGGATTATCCCACTCAGTGTTTTAATTGATATGGGACTCAAGGTTGACGAGAAAAAAAAAATCGGCTAGCTAATCCTCACTATCGCTTATCTTCAGACTGGCTTAAAGACAGATTTTGCATAAAGATAGGGTGCTAAACAAATTGGAAATTTTCCTTACAGTGGAAAAATTTTCCATAACAGTGGGGAAATTTGCAATAATAAACTAATTTAAAAAAGGACAATTTTATCTTTATCTTAAATAGGTTTACAAACACATATGTCCCATAATGCATCTATTGGTACTGCACATGCACAATTAAAAAGTTACAAAATAAACAACTACAGTATGACCAATCAGAGAGGGAATGCATTTATACTGGAATGCAGATGCAGAACTGTCAGTAATAACCTTGCAAATGCGGCATAAAATGCAAGCCCCTTGTGGAGTGGCAGTGGTGTGAAATTGAAATGCAAGTGAGCCACTTCATCAGTTCAGGGGCCTCACATTGGGAACAGACAAGAGAGAGACTGCCTGCGTTCTTAGAGAGGAGAGACTGACCGAATCCAATTAAAAAGAGTCAAGGAGAAAAACCATCTCACCTCTCTCTCTCTCTCTCTCCTTCCATTTCTTTCTTCTGGCTTTACAAACCCACACATGCACACAGAACAGTCAAAGGTTTTCCTATGTACCTGGAATAAAACTAAATTTAGGCAGATCTGAATTTAACTTGGCCTCTATAAGCTAGCTGCAGAAATTTCTGCTCCGTAATGAGGAAACACGCAGTTCCAGCCTGATGGGATCATAAAAAATGTAGAAAGAAAGTGGAAAAATACACTTCTTTTCTTGTCAACACAACATCCAAAATAATGGATGGAACATATGTAGTCGTGGCTCTCTCTGGGACACAGTGGTGAACAACAAGAAAGAAAGAGATGTTTGAGGTATTTGAAAGGGTACAGGGCGTGAGAGGCCGGTGTGGAACAAATAAAAGTATGATGGGATGATCGTCTACGCAACATAAAGACATAAATGAAGTATTTAAGAAATAAAGAAGGGAGTAATTGGGGCAGAAACAGCCGCCTGTGTGAATACGAAGCTCTCTGTGGAATCTCTTATCACCAAATCCAGCCCATAATAGAGACAAACCAATGTAAGCAACAGAAAATGGCCGCTGGCTGGCTTGCTGCATTGGGGACTCGCCCTCAGCCTTTAAACTGCTCAATCCCAGCATCATTTGAGCAAATGTTGCCCTGCTTTATCTGATCTGGAACTTTAAAAAGCTATTTAAAATATCTTAGTAGGATATGCACAAGGAGCTGTATCATGTGGTGTCAACTTTAGCTTTTTCCCTCCAACCCAGCATCTCCTCCTACTCCTCCGCCCACAAAATCCAGACAACAGATCTTAACATTTCTGGCTTGTGACTCTCAAAACGCTGACAAATTAGCTTTTTAACATCAATTATGATTGGTACGATTTTGTAATCTAGTTGGCCTCATCGAATTTACAATTTACCGCAGACAGTGCAACAGTTTATTTTCCATTTATATATTTACTCTGGCAATAAGTTCACTTAACTCCCTGCTAAACATGTGCCGCTTCTCAAGAACTTTATCAAATCAAGACGCACCAATCATCAGCAGCTTATACTCCTGTTTCCATAAGAACACAGGAGGGAGCTGGATGGCATGAAGTCTAGAGATTAACAGACAGACAGGAAAGGGGTAGGTACAAGAGGATGTGACCTTTGGGGTCATCGGCTGTCTGCCCAGAGGGTATGAACCCTCTCGTCATGCCCCCCTGACCTGACCTCCCTCCTTACTGCTCACCGGTCATATGTTACAAGCAAGAAAAAAGGAGACTTCTCGGCCCAGCAGTCTGGGCCAACGCGACCGTCTCAGTCGAGATGTAAACAAATACAAATCCTAAGAGAGAGAGAGAGTGAGAGAGATGTGGAGCCTCTATATACAAACACACATGTACAGAGTTCACTTGAACACCTGGGTTTCTCAGAGCCAGCGCTCCTTCTTAGCGGCTGCTTTCTCCATTAGGCTCGATTTCCCTCTTCTTGTAGCCATTTTCACTGAAAAGAGCCTGCTGACTTTAAGTGACCGCCAACAAATTTAAAATAGACAATAAAACACAGACAACCACATACAGCTGAAGGGGGAAAAAATGAAACTATAGATGCATTACACCATATTTCTTGATAATCAATAGTTTTCTTAAGAGAACTACAAGATCTACGCTTGTCTCACCCCACATTTATGCAAGGGATTAAAAATGTCTTAAACATTACAATCAGTGGGTTGCTTCGTAGTTCAACAGGCTTTTGTTGGGGAGAGGAAGGCAGCAGCTGAGGGACCACTTAACGCACTGCAAAGCTTTTTGGAATATATTAAGTTAACTTGTGGCTCAGATCTCCCTCTAGAACCAGTACATGAAAGGTTTCCTCCATTGTCCCTCCTTGCATTCTAACTCCTAAGTGCTTATCATGCAAGCAAATGGCTTTCAATGTCTCTGTATCAATGGTGAACACTGGCAGAGACTGAACACAGCATTTCATTTGACAGTGCGACTAAAAGAAACTGCAGAAATGCAAAGAGCTCATTAGAGTGACTGTTTACATTATGTCTTGAGTTGTTCCTCTCATTGAGGCATTTCTAAAAGGATGACTGTCATTTTATTGGCTCGTAGCTGTCCAAGATAAACACCAGTGTCCACCGCCGCCCACTATCTGCAGCGATAATTGTTCATTATGTGAGATAGGCCTGAGATATTTCAGACAGCTTCCCTAGAGCCCGACCTATCAGACTTCTGTGGAAGTTCAGTACTTGGTGTGTAAAAGGTGAAGCTCTAATCCCAAGAAATTCAAATTTAGACTTTCCACTAATGATACCGCTAAAATGCAATCTGGATATTTTCCCACGAGCTGTTAGATAGAGCCACACAATAGGTTCAGACTGTCCTGGGACAATTTGCTCTAAGCATCCTTGTTCTCTGTGTTGTTTTCCACTACCTTAATAGTAAAGTATGTGTGAGGTGCATTGTGTTTGGGTCCCACGGATCAGCAGTGGCGATCTCTGCGCCACAGTTCAACTTCAGCTACCGACCGGAGCCTCATTGTTCCCCAGCATTTCCTAACCTCGGAGGAATTCCTCCTCCAGGAAGTATGGTTTACAAGAGAAGGCACCAAGCCCAGCCACTTGCGGAGAACCGACCGACTGACCCCCCCTCCCCCCCCAAACCACCCTTCACCCTCCTGGCAGTATCCACTGCGTGATCCGGTCTACCCTTTTCCCTTTCACCCCTCCAGCAATATCCCGTCCACATCTCTCCCTGCTGGTACTGGGAGTCCCCTGGATTATCTCACCGGGGAGTTGCACAGAGGAGGAGGGGGGGGGGGGGGTTGAGTGTCTTCCATTCTGACCTATAGACACACAGAACTTTGGATGGTTCCTCACAGTTTCTAGCGTGGCAGTAGAGGAAGTGGGGGAGGCACGCGCTTGTTTGTGTGTGATCAGATGAAAGTCTTCAATGTGACCCCTCTCCCCAGTGGGGCCATCTTTGATCACCCCGAGTAATCTTCCGCCATGCTCCCCGAGACCTCCCAAATGATAAGACACAAGATAACAGTGTTTCTTTGTCTTTTTCTCTCACTTTTTTTTTGTGTTATCATCCACCTCCATATCTATAACATGCAGCTAAACCAACAATATCTTTCACTGTCAGACCTCAATCTGAGGCTGTCCATCTCAACATTCCCAACCAGAACAGAGTTGCCTTGTAAGGGTCAGTCACTTCTGAAATGAATCCCAGTTCCAGCGCTACAGGGGAGATAGAGGAGGGGTGGCTGCATTCCCGAAACCCCCACCACTAGGACAGAAGACACATTCCCTCATGTAATAGCCTCCATCATGTCTCCAGTGATGCCACTTCTAAGAAAGGCCAGATAGAGCTCCATCCCCTCCCTGGTCCCTCTGCCCTCCATTAGAAACATCTGGACAGTGAGAGGGGGTGGGTGGGTCGGGGAGTTCGGGGAGTACGCATTCATACATGTAGTCTGGGAAATAGCGCTTTTAATGACATATAACACAGTCCCCCCTTCGACCCGATTTCCATGCAAAGTTCCCAGAAGCTGAAACTGCTGAGAAAATATGGTGAAAGCCACCAAGCCATCCAAAGCCACAGTCCAGATCACATCATATTAGGGCGCTGACTGCAAGGACTTTCGCTTTTAACATCCTCTACAGCCAGGTTACTTTGACAAATAAGAAGTTAAAATACTTGATTATCAGCTGTAGACGGCGACAACTTTTAACAGATTTCAGGTTTAAACGGGGAACATTTCCAGAGCTACCCTTCCCTCGTGTCTTCGAGGTTGGGCGTTTTTTTTTAATGCGATACCATTAAAGCTGACAGCACATCATTCCTGTGTTGCAGCAACCAAGTGCTACGCTCAGTGTGCGACTGGAGATGTGTTGCCAACTGAGCGCCTAGCTTCAGTGGTTTTCATTTGAGGCCACCTGTGCCATCCTTGGCAGAACTCCCTCCTCATGAATTTGATCAAAAGTTGGCAGAGGCAGCAGCAAACTGCATTCTCCTACATTTTCTATGCTGTGTGGCAAAATGGGGTAATAAAAGTAATGCTGTGCAGTACAAGTTAGAAGCCTGAGTGTGACAAAGACACATTGAGCTGACATCAAGATGCCAATATACAGGCTTTTTCTCTTTTTTTTTTTCTATAGTTGTATGTTTTCTATCTGATTTGTAATGATTATAGAGATTGTTGCACCTTAACCTCAAGTGGTACATCCTTCCTAACTGATGGGAACATGAGGATGAGGTCATTTCAAGGAGGATCAATAGATTAAATATTTGATTCTGTTGTGATTTGTGGTTCATCTGCCTGTAATTTATCACCAGGCAACTCCATTATACAAAATGATCCAGTGCCCCAAATGGCTTAAATGTCTGTCTGATCAGCTATTGTCAGGCAAACGACTATGAGCCTCTAACCAGCCTATGGGAAGGGGATTAAACATCACACTGGCTGTGCAGGAACTAAAGCTGTGCCATGCCCCTTTGTGACTGTTCTTCCAATTTCACACTTGCAATCTAAAAAGTTAATATCTCAATCAAAGGGATGGTCTCACAAAGTATTACAGGTTACAGTCCAAAAAGTGGATTCTTATGTTTGACATCCTGTTTACATCAGTACAAGTAACAGTTGCATGCAGGAGGGGGTTAGCACAGATTGTTAACATGTAACACTTAGTGGACCTGTTGTTGCTCTGGAGCCTGATGCACCGTGCATACAAAGCAGGGTGGCTGTTTTTGTTTGTTTGTGTGCTTTGAGGTGTCATTTTCCTGGGTAAAATGTGCACTTGTGAGCCACCTCCGTTAGAAATCATTCTCAAAACTCACCGAGAGAAATTCTAGCGTCCCAACATAATCCCGTTCAGTCTTTAAAAGTTCATTTAGGACGCACACTCGTAACCGCAGCTGTTTTTCCAAGTCCTTCCCGCTTTCGGCTCTGTGTTCACTTCTGCTCTCCTCAGTCATTGTGAGTGAATAATTGCAAACTTTATTTCCTTCGGCAGTTCACAGCTTCACATCACAGAACAGGTTTCAGTTGTGAAAAGTTTGCAGCATGGTCGAAAGTGAAGGAGGAACCGGTCACTGCAAAGTCCACGAGCAGGTCAAAAATAAAAATAAAAATACCGACGTGCTGGATGAAAACGGCTGAAAAGCGAGGTATGGTTTTAAAAAGTGAAATAAAAAACAAAGATGGCAGTTAAACAACAACGTGAGACATCTTCCCACAGAGCGTCAGTGTAGAACAACTGGACACCAGTTTGAAAGTTGAGTCCATGTGACTCCTGAAGTCTTCATCCTAATCCTGCCTCCCTCCTGCCTTTAATGTGGAGGACCAGCGTCAAGCCTGCAACAGCACGCGCTACGGTTTCCGGTTGTAGCTTTTAAAATAAGAGTGCTGCAACAGGTTTTGAGAAAAAACACCAACTTACAGATTCAACCAGATAGTTTCCATCATCATATCTACGAGCTAAAATTAATTAAAATTGCCGGTGGAAACATTTTGAAGCAAAATGCAGGGGATTTAACTCACATTGACTGAACTGATACCCTGCAATACTTAGTTTTGACACTTCCCCCCTCTTAAACTGAAGGAACAACTATTGTACTTCTCGGATTATTTTAGTTATCTTGCATTTAACTTCACAATATTGAATCCTGGAGAGGACAGGGAAAAGCCCATTGACTTTTTACCCTATGACCAAACATTCACACACATTAGATCAGAAACCTGAAACAGTATAACTAGAGAAAATTACATAACTATCTATAAGATGAAGGTAAAAACTAAAGACGGCAGAGCTGCACAGACCACAGTTCTACTCAATTTCACAAACTTTCCCTCAATTTCACTCCAATGAAATTAATGGAGTGAGATAATGGAGAAAATAAAGTGTTCCTCACCTGGAACCCCCCCTGCCTGTGAAGCATGCCTGCTCCTGCTGGGACTAAGCTGAAAAACAGAGCGAGTTCCACTGCAAAAGCTAACCATGCTAAAGAATTATGTTGTATTATTTTAATTCCGTTAATTGCTTTTTTCTCCTTGTAATAAAGCACAGTAGTTGCTTAATGAGGTAATACATTTCAGTCATAAAACCCCAGCTTGCATGATTAAGTTGCAAATGAGTTTATCACTAATATCTGTGAGATAATAGAGAACTTACACACATACCTCAAAGTCCTTTAAACTATTATTAGTTCTTGGTGTCAAAATGACAGAGAGTTGCAGAGAGCAAGCTTATGAGTGAAAATACAAATATATGTAGATTACAGCTACCATTACCTTGAAAAGAGAACAGGTGTCTCATACCCTTGCAAATTCAATTTGCAGTATGATGCACTGTATATGTAAATGTTTTGTTAATGTGACATTTAGAATGTACTGTATGCATACTTATATCTATTATTATATATTTTCAAATTGACTCATTATATTTTTACCTGCCATTAGATTAATCATCATTTTTCTTATGTATGTTTTTTTTTTTTTTTTGCTTTTAGAACAACAGCTGTTCAGGTAATTCTTTCATCAAAGGACAAGGGACATTACATTACAATATCTGGGGTGGGGGTGGGGGTGGGGGCTTAAAAGACAGAATGAGTCACAGATGGACCTGAATTGCATGAGACCTAAAATCTCCCCTCTTCTCTCATAATGACCACCTCTCTCAACAGACCGTCCATTTTCTTTAGTTTCCTCAGAACTTTCTCACAGAATCAAAAACACTTTTATTCTCTGAGTGTAGCACAGAGGGAACCGAACAAGAGAGACAGAAAGAAAATGACGTTATGTTGTGATCTGTGTGGGTCTGGAATTCACAAGGAGACATGGCACAAAAAAGCTTAAAAACTTCAGTTTCAAAGACTGCACAGGGGTCTGCTCTCCGTAATATAATTCTTTAGTGAATATTTTTCTATTTGACAGGTAAAAATAATGACAGCACATTGCTTGTGCTGAATTGGTGACTGAAACAGTTCCAACAGACAGCAACGACTGTCTTGTTACAAATGTGTCCTGTCTACAGCAAAGTGCCTCTCCTCCTATTTTTTTTAACATCAGACTAAAGAACTTTCTTTTAATTAAACGAGCAGATGCTCTTGCACCACAGCTCATCTCTATAAGCTTTTCACATATGAATTAAGTTGGATTGAATCCATCTCTCCAACCACAGTTAATGTGGGCTTTGAATTTTGGGAACAACTTCAACATGTGAGAAGATTACACAGGCGTGGTCACACATAAAGACATGCAAATATTCCACCAGTGATATTTGATTAAGTAGATTGTGGGTTTAATTAAGACAGAATTCCCACTTGTTTTGAGGTGAAAGCAAAGGTGCAATCTCCGTTCTTGCTTCCTGCCAGCACTGCAATGCAGGAACAGCCCCCTGAAAAGCTGGTTAAGTGTTTATATACGGAATTAGACACAGTCAGGGTCATTTTGCACCTGGGTAAATAGCAGCACAATTGACGCTAAAACCTGCTTTAATTTCCCCGGCTTGAAAGGCTTTCGAGAGGATTTTAAAGGAGCCATTTGCGGTCCACAATTATGATTTAAGGATTAACATCTCAACAAGTGGGGAGACAGTTAACTCCATTCTGCAGTGCGTTCATACGCTTTGTTCCATGGCATTCTTTATGTAATGTATTCAGCTTATTCTGGAGTGTAGTCTGTGGAGTATACTAGACCACACTCACCAAAAGGGAAGGAGGAATTTAACTGATGACTACTGCCCCAATTTATCAGCTCCAGGGGGGGGGTTATTTTATGGAGCTGTTTTATGTCTCAGTCATAGGTTAGTGTCAGTTTTGTGAGGTGAGATGAGGACATGCCTCTTAAACTGGTGTAAATCTTAACATGTAGTATACTCTGGTGGTTAAATCAAGTACTGCATGATGCTGTTGTGGTTATTCTCTGAAGGTAAAGTTTTCTTCTGTGCTTTATCTTTGCTGCCACCAGAGAGCAGTGTTGTTTTGGACTAAAATACTGATCCCACTGTGAATCAAATAAAGGTTTTCTATCAAACAGAGCTGTGGATCAGGATCTCATAATAGGTCTATTTATTGACTCCTTGAGATCCTGAGCAGGCCCAGCTCCCAGACTGACACTAAATGTACTAAGGTTAGTGCTTGTATGAACGAAAGCTGAGAACCCTCCATGACGTCTGCGGTAGACCGACTTCATTATGGTTTTATACTTGCCATTCCAGCGCAGGTAAATTTCCAGACCCCTCAGATTTTATTGCCCATGACTTTGGTCTGTGGAATTAACTTCTATTATTTGTGGTTTGAGTGCTGCCAGGAAGTGCTCTGTTCTTCCCAATGGAAAAGGAGTGTCAGACTGATATGAGCTACTTTTTCTGATAACTTGCACCCAACATCAAACACAACTGGTGATAACAATGTTAATTTGCACTGATTATGGACATATTAAGTGCATAAGTACATACTTTCACCCAGTTGGCAGCCAAAACCAACAGTCCTCCATCGCATATCTGCAAGGGTGTCAGTCCAACACATTGTTGTCTTTAGTTCAGATTTATTCCATTCTGTACAGATGGAGGGAAACACTGAGAGAGGGGAAGTACAGTATGAAAGGGGGGAGGCTGAGATGTATTTTGAATCAGGTTTACTACTATAAGTGATTTGAGTTTTTCAGGACCAGTTTACAGGTACACATACATCTCGCATCTCGGTACTTTTTTTTTATCAGATAAATCCTTTTACTGGCAGATTTTTAAAGCCTGCTCAACATATAACAGTTTAGAAAAGAAAAAAAATACTATATATATTTTTCTTTTCCATGGAGAGGCTTTCCATGTTGTTTAATAACAGAACTACAGCCTCAAGTAGGCAAACGTACACTACAAAAAGGGCATTCATACTCAACTTCAGGTTGTAGTAAGTAAAAGTCTCTTCATTGTGGTCAATTGGCACTGGTTCATATTGCAGTGGTGTGGAACAGTCAAGATAAGTGGTATAATAAAGTCCTGGCAGGCTGCTGACACAGACCCACAGTACTTGTATCTATATATTATTCTTAAAGTTCTTTGGCTCAGCTGTTTTTCGCCTCCGTCTGCAAAGCTTCTACCTGAGTGAGTGATGTGAGTGCAAAAATAGCAGAGATGTTTTCCCTTTCACCCTATCGCTGAAGTCTTTGCATCTGTTAATCAAAATCCAGTAGTGAATAGTACTATACAATCCAGGTGTGATATAATGAAACACTGTGGTAACAATAACAAGGCGTCTCTTCTTATCCCTATGATTAAAAAAAAGGACTTTTACCAGGTTGTGGCGGGCGTTATAATCAATTGGGTAATAAACGATCATTATCAAAGATTCACTGAAAGAAAATAGTTTGAATCATCAGATTTAAACCACATATGGAAAACCTTTATTTCACTTTTCTTCAAATCCAGTTTCGTATTGGCCAAATCTTCAGACTAACAGTACGTGCCATCTCTACGCAGGATAAGATCGGGGAGCAGACAAAACATTTTACCATTTTTTGTGAATTTACTGAATAATTTTACCTTTTCAGTCTTCTAGAAATTATTAGAAGAGTAAAAAAAAATAACTCTCCGGATGACCTGATTATAAATGAACATAGCTTCTTTTTGGAGAGTCACAAGTTAAACAAGGTGGCAACCACTGGACTATATAGAGAGGATATGCGTCTGGTAATTCCTCTTGACAGCCTCTCTGACTGCATCCTGAGTAATGTAACATGATTTGATGGTTGGAGCAACAATAGTCCAAGCAGCACTCTCCTTGAGAAGTCCTCTTCTACTGTACTGACTCCTCAGGATCTGATCTGAATGAATAAAAACTTTATTGCTTTGTTACAGTTGCTCAGCGCGTAGTTAGGAAAGAGGAAGTAAATAAGTCAAAAAGTAAAACTACTATACAAATAATGATAAAATAAACACTCTAATGTCAAAGCCCCCTGTTATGCATTTTCCCTCTTAGTCTCAGCTTCATTCACTGTAAGCAAGTCTTTGTGCTTTGTAATCTCACAGATGGAAATCTGTGGTTGCAGATGTCTGAGCAAAACTCATATATTATGTGGTTCATTTTTAGGCTGGTGACAATTAATAAAATGTCAAATCTCAAAGCCCTTGTCACTGAGATGATCTTCCCTTATATTCTTCATTCATTGTAGGAGTGACAGTTTGTTTTCTGGCTGCCGAATGGCCCCACTTTCTGCTGCCGCCCCAAACTGAGCAGCATCTTTAACCCTAAACCTCTTTCTTTCACTTCTCCCCGCAGGGTCAAAAGGTCATAGATGTGCACTCACAGCTCTGCTCAGGGTCAACTGACATCACAAAGAGCATGCAGTTCGCTCCACAGTTTAACCAAACCCCCCCCCCCCCTTCACCACCACAACCAGTTCAAGCCTCCCTCGCAGACTAGGTGCTTATCAAAGAGTTCATTCACACACCTCAGCACAGTTTGAGAGTCGGAGAGGAACGTGGTGATTTACTGGCCCTGTGTGCCACTCTAAGATTGTGCAGCGTTCGACTTAGCGCTAAGAAAGATGCTTGGTTCTTCACCTTCCCGCAGACCGCAGCCCGAGGCAGTGCCACACGCCCAGGTCTGCGTTCCTGTGTGTTAAAAACAACACCGAGACCGCCGCTCTGACTCCCAGAGCGGCAGCGGCGGCACCCTCAACCTACATCTCAGTACCCAACACGTCACGCTTAAATGACTGGCCGACGTAACAGCCTTTTACATGCAAGCACTTTCACTCTCCCCACAAATCCCTGAACATGATAGACATGGAACGCAAAGCAAGCATTTTTATGAATATGCTTCTGTGTGCAGCTGTCGCAGTGCTCAAAAACACTTCAGTCTCTGGGTTTGTGTTAGTTTTGAAAAAATAGCTCTGTCAGTAAACCCCTCTTTAAACCTTCATGCATTTAATTTAAGTTTTGTCAAAGTTTTCCAATGTGGAGGAGGATTTTGAAGGCGTTTAAAGATGTATTCACTCTCTGAATCAGCTTTGATGTGTTGATCAGGTGCTCCTCACCGCTAGGGAGAAGATGAGAAAGTTAAAACGGCTTTAACCCTAAGCTTTTTTTTGGCTTTGGCTTAATTCATTCATTGTTTGGAGTCCCACATGACCCACTGCTGTGTGAAAACAATAAGTAATGTAGTGGCAACCCCATCTCTTTGCCATGAACTGGGATGGCCAGTTTGCTGTGCATGCAGTCATTCAGAGACAAAGAAACGTGCAGTGTGTTAACCTACATGGTGATGGTACCTATGGGGGTCAGTTGCATCCAATAACTCTCTGTTAGAACAAACAAGACTTCCCATGGTGCACTAAGAGCATCGACCCGAGCATGAGGGTGACCCAAAAACATCTAAATTTTCTCCAACTCCAACCTCGACACCTTTATACGGACTCTCTGTAGTGAATATAGCAGGATACCAGGCTGGGAAATAATTACTCTCTTCATTCTATTATATTCTCAGTAGTGAAAGATGACAGTAGATTCATTAAGTATATGTGAATCTTTCTACTGAGATGCCTTAAATCACATCAAGCACACACGCTTTTATCTCAAAGTCATCATGGTTATTAGTCTCAGGTTTGAGCCATCAATAAATCCTTTAAAGCTTTCTGAGGTAAATATTAGAGAAGATAAGCCCACTGCTGCTTCAATCCCATCCTCAGGTCATCAAGCGATTTATTGCTATGCTGAATTTGAGCACCTGTGTTCTGTAAATATCATTATCTCAACTGTATAATTAAGACTGTAATTCCACTTCTCTACATCTTTTGTGGATTGAAGTGGGTGTTGTCGACAACTGCATTTCAGTAGCGTCTACTGTAATGTGTGTTTGGGAGGGGGGGTTTGGAGAGAGCAGGGTGTGTTTGGGGTCTGTTGTACAGTAATTGGGTGTAAAACAGGTGGCGCACTGTTGACACTGGAGAGAAGCATGTGAAAAATGTGCTGCTGCCATGCAATCACAAAAGGAAAAGGCTGGCAGTTGACTTAGACATTTAATCACTGTGTTGGGTGATAAGTAGAGGATCAAACGGAGGCACGGAAAGCCTAGAATAACAGGGAGAGCCACCTAAAGCTTCACAGAGGGATTCCTGGTGGAGCCAGGCCAAGTGCTCTGACAGAGCTTCTAGCTTCTTATCACACTGGCTTTGTGGTATAGAGATATAAGTGAAAGGGAAGCAAAGGATTCAGGATGGATTCATGTACAAATAATACTCTTATTATCTTCTGGATTTCATATTTTCTTCTCATCCGCGTGGGTCATGCATTTCTTTTTTAGTATTATAGGCTCCCCAAAGTGTGGTTTCAACCTACAGGCAGAACACGTGATGGCAATATAATAGGAAGTTCACTGGGTCAATTTATGCCTAAAGATACTTTAGAGAAAAAAAAATCAGCAACCAATGTGTGTTACATCTGAACTAAATGTCCATTACTGGCATGAAGATAGACCAGTGGACAGCACAGCACATCAGCCCTCAGATGTTTTATCAAAACAAGAAAAGAGCTGAGTGTCTCTGAGCTGAGCACACTGGAAGAATGACTCTGTTGTTCTGGGGTGATAAAGACGAGTTACTTGATACACTTCATGTCTCCACAGAGAACTTCATGCATCGACTTAAAACGTTGAGACACTTGATTTGCCATTTGAAAAAAATCACATTGCGTGTGTTTATGTGTTCATGAGACACTACAGATGATCCGGTGAGCGCACAGTGTGCGCCACAGACGGATCCAGTTACCAACTTTTCGCCGACACCGGGCCACGTGACTCAGGTCCTCCTCATTTTTTAAAAAGGGCTGCTGCCTCCCCTGTGATTCCCCTCCAGAGCTTCAGAGAGGTGGTAAATGCTTCCCTTGTGCCAGCTGACCGACTCTCGCACCTTTTGCACCTTCTGTGTCAGAGGAAGAAGCGAGACACGAGAGTGCAGCGCCACAAAGTGAGTGAGTTTGGCCAATCTGCTGATGGTGCGCTGGACGTTTGAGCTTCTCTCTCTCTCTCTCTCTCTCTCTCACTCTCTCTTTTGATAAGTTGGTGTGCATCCTGCAAAGTAGCACAATCGGTGTCTCCCGCCTTTGATCTGCTGGCCAAGGATGGCACTGGACCACTGGAGCGCATTTCGCGCCTCCGTTTTACTGCCTTGTGTGATAATCTGCAGTAACGTGCTATGTCCCGCCGGTGCCTATCTCTACAGCAACCGCTACGCAGGGTGAGTAAAGACTCCCATTCATTTCTGGGGCTCATGGGAGCCTGGGCGCACTAAACTGGGGGTTCTCGTTCATGTTAACACAGCAGAGACTGAAGTGTTGTCTGCAGAGATCTTCACATCAAGAGACGGGCTTTATCTTATGATGATAGTAAGAAGAGGGAAAGAACAAAGAAAGTCTTTTATGTTCACCATCTTCTTCATCGTTTTGGGACATATTTCGTGTTTGAGACATAATAATAACGTTTTAAGTTTACTCCATAATCTTTCCAGACTGTTTTTGTTTTGTGATGGCATGTGGATAAGACTATGTGCAGAGAGGCGTTCAGATTGCTCACGATAGGCACAGATGACAGTGGGGATGCTTGCAGCAACAGTAGCCTGTCAAACTGCTCAGAGTAATAATTTCAGAAATTGTAGTTGTAAGATGGCAGCAAACTAGCAGCTGTCTTTGTTCAGCCACGTGTTTCTATAATTACCAGAAACAACAAATTTGTGAGCAGTCATTTTCAACAAAGAAAGATGCAGTCTGTCTATATGTTTATGAGGCTGAATGTGGAGCAAACACCTCTCCACTTAGACCCTAATCTTCAATGGGACCATCTGGCTGGACACTTGGTATATAAAGTATTTATGGTCTGTTTTTCAAAAGAGCTTTTGATGTAATTTAGCAGAGGAAGAGGGGAGACTACCTCTGCTGGAAACCCCCTCCTCGGCTGTCTCAAACAACATATATTTTGGATGTACTCCAAAAATTGCGTATAGCTCACACCACCTCTTGTTTGACACAGAAAGTCCCAATATGCAGTGCTGCGGGTGGGGGCCCGTTTCACTCGGAAAACGGGAGAGAGCAGGGAACCTTTAATCTAAAAAGATATTTATTGTCATATCATTTCTTTAAAAGAGCATCTTGATATTATGGAGCACTGAGATTTGGAGTCTGAAAATGGAGAGAGGACGATTGTGCTGTAAAATATCAAAACACAACTGAGAGTCAACTTCTCGGTTTGGAGGCCAGATTGTCTTAAAAACAAATTGCTTCCATCCCAGAGAGAGAGAGTCCTTCTGTGGGAATCAACAGACTGACAACTTAGAGACAGCTTTAGTGTAGAAAAGCCCTGCAGCTGGTAGATGCAAAGCAAAAGTCCTCCGTCAGACCAGCTCCGCCACAAAAAAACACTTTGTCATGTTGTCATCTCTAAAAGATGGAGAAAAAAAAAAGAAATGGTACAATATGGATTACAGGGAAGCTTTGTGATGCCACGTTATTTTCTCACTGTGTTTGGCCCCTGCAGTAAGTTCTGCTTTCTTACACCGGTGAAGCTTGATTGAAAATCTGTGAACACACACTCCTCTGATGTTTCAGACGCAGAGAAAATATTGTACTACAAGTTTGTTTTTCAAGTTCGAAATCTGCCCGCATCCACGGTACTGACTTCACAGTACTTTGAATCATTTTAACCTCCAAAAAACTACTCGCGGCCTTGAGCGTTGCTGTTGCCATGGAAACGGAACAGTGTGCGTTGTGGTCGCTGAAAATGGGGTGGTCGCTCGCGTTTGGGTGCCCTGGTCCTTTTGTTCCCCAGACCTCAGAGTGGCCTACTGCCACCTTTGTTTAGAGAGGCCCAGCTTCCTGTGTGACACATTGTAAAAAAAAAAAAAGCACCGCTCTTTGAAAGGAGCAAAATGTGAGAGAGGAAGACACCATGGGAGAAAGAGAGAGAGAGACAGCAAAGCAGTCACAGACAGAACAGGGGGACAGACAGGTACCTAGGCGAACAAAGAGAGACTATAATTAAGAGGCTTTAATGAATTATTGGCAGCATGTTCGCTTTAAGGTCAACCCCAGAAACTGTGCCCTCCAGAGTAAAAGCAGCGCTATGTAAGATTCATGATGAGGATAAAGAGCGCCTTTGTTTTGTAGTAAGGCAATATAAAAGATGCGGTTTGCAAATTCAGTTTGAAACACTCTCAAGCTTCTTCTGTCTGCTTCCAGTTTTTCTTTGAATTATCTGACAGGATTCACATGAGAAGAACAACAACAACAAGAGGGATTTTTATATTGAATTACAACCAATTTTACCCCCCCCCCCCCAAAGTAAATGCTTAACTTATTCTGCACTTGATTAAAATACATTCTTGATTCTTGATTCACAAAATTGAATTAGGTAATCAAAATCAGCAAAGAGGCGATCTGACCACAGATGTTTAAACATCTTAAATCTCATTTAGTCAATGAGTTCTGGCAGACAAAACAAAGCTAAGCATCAAATCTCCGTCTATGGTTTTATCTAACAATTATCCAAGACATTGCACAGTGTCTTGCCTTTCACATTGTAGCGTTATATTCATAAATGATTTACTCCTTCTGGCTAGACTTTGTTTCTACCTGATAAACACCACAAAAAAAACATTAGATAAGGCATTGGCAAACACATTAAAGTGATTGACAAGTCGTATATATATTAATTTTCCCACTTGAGAAAAAGGTTTGCTATATTAACAGGTGTTTTACACAATTTGCAGTACATATTTAATATTCGATTGATCTATTTGCAGAATGAAAATGCGAAACAGCTGCTGCTACTGTATCCACCAAAGAATAGTCCCAGGTGCTTTACCTGCAGAGCTGGAAACGATGAAATATAATCCTATAATGATGTCTCGCACAGATTGTTTGACTGGGGTTTGACCCTGTCATCTATAGGACTCTGAAAGAGGAACCACCCATTTCACCATCAAACATCTGCTATTATAAGTGTCACCTTCAATCAGCACAAAAAGGTGGTTGCATTACCTGTGACGCCGTGGCCCAGATGTTTTTTTTTTTTTTAAATGATGTGCACTTAGCAAAAATGCATCCAAGCCCTGTTACAGTGTATTTTAGTGGAGTAAAAAGCCCTTCAGGGTACTTTGATCCCAGCTGTAACCTGACCCAGGTCTGTTGTTTTTGCAGCGATCAAGTCTTCAGAATAACTCCCAGTAATGACGAGGAGGTCCAAGTGCTCAAGAAAATTCTGGCACATATGAAGGTTTGCATTAATTTTTTTTCTTAAATTTCCCTCACACACACACACACACACACACACACACACACACACACACACTCTCTCTTTCCTATATGTATTCTGCCGTATGATGTACTGTATTTATGCGTGATCCAAGTCAGTAACATCTCATCACACAGTGGTTTGAATAACTTGACTTCAAAATCTATTTTGTATTGACTTGTTCTTTTGTGAAATGCCCTAATATCTGTTGTTATTCTACTCATACCAGCCCGTAGTTCCCCCGTGGTCTTTCTATGACACTTGAACAGCAGTCACAGACAGAGTGAGGCATGACAGTGGTGGTAATATGGAGGGGGGGGGGGGGTCGATGTGACAGAGGGCTGGGGACAGAGATAGGCAAAACAGAGCGACGATGAGCAGCCGAGCGTGGTCATCTGTCACAGTCGGGACGTATTCCCTGTCTGCGAGACTGAGATACTGTTGATAGGATGCTCTGTATTCATTTCAGTGAGAAACCCTGAGAGAAAAATTGAGGAAAATACAGAAGATTTTTTTCTTACTGAATGCTTGGATATCTTAAAGTTAAGAAACTATATGAACATGTGTTTTCAAAGATACTGAAATTAGGAGGAAACCCAGGAGGACTCATAGGCCTTGCCTCTCTTCCCAAACTCATTTGGGAGTAATTACCCATCAGCCTTCAGAGAATGTATGACCTTCCTTTGCACATTGTTATAGTTTGCAAAGATTGTTTCTAAAGCTTAAGAAGCATGATGCAATTCTAAGGCTGCCCTCAACTGAACAAAGAGCCAAAGAACCTCTTTGAATAATTGATTGAACAGCGGATTAAAAAAAAAAAAAAAAAAAAACAGCTCTTCCTGTACTGTCATCTGTCTGCAGCTGAACGGTGCATTTAGAGCAATTGTGCTTTTGACAGATCAAAGCATATTTGGGAATATTAGTGTGATACTGGTGATAATTTTCCAGCAATAATTAATGAATAGTGGATCAAAGACGACAAAAAAAATAGAGAAGAGAAGAGCAAAGAAAATGTATGTAAATCAATAAAGTCTAATATTTGGAAGACAGTCTGACTTTAGAATTTTTTTTTCTTTTTTGAGATATATTTGAATAACAGAAATGATTCGGTGATTAACTTCAGTGCTAAAACATAATGTGTTAATCCTCAATGGAATAATTAATATATTTTGACACTGACCAGATCTCCAAGCTTGAATACTCCCAGCAGCAGGTAAATTACAGCCCCATATATCAAAAATTCAGAACTGCCCTTTTAATTCTCATAGTTTGGGAGAGTAGGTGTAATTCATTCATTTTCATCATAATAAAATAGCAGGCAATGAGGGGCTGTAGCTACTGCTTGGAGTTTGGGGATTTCAGGAAGCTCACGGGTTCGCATTAAAAGCAGTTACAATACACACATATTTGAGATTCTGGTATTTTTTACACTTCAGATTTCAAATTTTATTTATGGCAGTGTGGAGAAGGCTTTGAAATGAGGTCTTCAGATCTTATGATGAAATAAAACAACTTATATCAGAAAATATAATTTTAACACAAGGTCCACTTGCTAGCTTTGTCAGAGCTTTCAACTGCATGTCACAATTTTACTTTATGGGTCGGAAAATTCCTCATAATTTCTTAGGAGGAAGTTTTTAATGTAGTGTTAACTATAGGAAAACAAAACTTGCACATAATGTAATTGCAACAGCTAATTGAATAAATAAAATATGAGAACTCTAAACAAGTAACTAAAACATTTTATAAAAGTTTGTTTGGAGTGAATGTGTAAAATCATGGCCAATGCCCCGGGGCGGTGTGGTCAGTTTCAGCTTGGAACAGCATATATGAAAGGCATTTGTCCAGGTTCAGGTCAAATGGTCCAGGACCAACACGTCTCTGAGCAGGGAAAAGGAGGACAGAAGAGGACAAAAGAGACCTCAGTAAATGTTTATGACTTGCGGTGAGGGAAACCGGGCGAGAGCCAGGCTGCCGGTCAGGATCTGGCCTGAGTTTCATGTATGGAAGGACAGCGGACACGATGCTCCGAGGCCCAACCAAGGCAGTGGCAGCGACTGTTTGGACAGCTGTGGACATGTGTATTCAGTAGCTTAGCCACACTGCCATGCTTCCAGTGCCAGAGTCGAAGTTTTTCAGCCTCAGCCAAGGCAAGAGGTCAAATAATAAATAACTACTGTACACTAAATGCAAAAGAATCAAGAATCAGATCCATCGTCAACAAAATAACACATTTCTTCATGTAAAAAAAATGTTTTGGCTGCACTCAATGGCCGATTGACTTAACGTTTAACCTGCTCCTGTGAAATATTTTCCCAGTGCCATGAAAAATCCTTTTGCATTTTCTAGAAGAGCTTCAGATAAACTGATGCAATCTAAATGGTAAATAGCATGGTGAGCTATAAAAGCCACCATGATTGAACAGAGTCCCATCTACATAAATGACCTGCACGAACAGATACATGTTTACAGTGAACCTGTCAGTCCTGGACACACTGTGTGACAGCCCGGAGATGAACCCTCACTAAAGCTATCTACCGTCAAGATAAGGTTTTTCTACAAAAAGGTAATAATCACTTTTGTGCGCTGTTTCCACTTCAGCTTCCGGAGAACATGTTTATGATTTTGCCTAAAATGGGACACATGGGATGTTGCTTGTTAATTCCAGCAACTTGTAATGATTATAAATGATTTCCTAAAGCCCGGGGTGATTTCATCAGATCGTTTTGTTTTATCTGACAATTACACCAAAATCTAAATATGCTCAGTTTATTATTACATACGGCAAAGGAAAGCTCGTCGCAACTGAGCAGCTGGAATTTGTTTGTTTGAAAAATTACTTAAACAATTAATGGATTATGAAATTAGCTGCTACTTGACAAAAACAGCTTATTGTTTCAACGCCTGAACTGACATAAATAGAAATCTCTAATGGTCCAACGTTGTTTGATGGGGCAGTGACACAGAATCAGTGACTGTCTCTGTCTCTTAGCTCATACTGTTGAAGTATTGTGTTAAATGCTCCAAGGATTAAATCTGGGAAACAGATGTGCTAATATCTTAGCGAAAGCACCATGGCTGCTGTCATTGCGGCATATGAATTATTCCGTTATTACTGTACTATGGAGAGGTTTCAGCATTTGTCTATAGATGACATCACCGTCGCAGGCTGTCTCCTCTGAGCAGGAGGACATTTATATTTAGACTGAGCTATACAGGATTTTAAGAATAAACATTGAATTTGTAGTGGGTGAATTTACTCTGTACTCTTCGCACTTGACCCATGACCCATGTTTCCACAAAGTCGTTTACAGCATTGTTAAAGGAGTAGCTTTGTTAGCTTTGGACTAAGCCACACTAGCTGCTTCCTATTGTTTCCAGTATTTTGGTAAGTTAAGCCAACTGGCTGCTAGCTGTAGCGTCATATTTCATATTCTTCTGTAACTATTCACTAAGAGAGTGAATTAGGAAATTTCCCAAAATGTTGGAAGTGTTCCTTTTTAAAGGTTTTTTTTTTTTTATATTAGAACAAACAAAATCAAGCCGTGAAACGTGTCAAACAGCTGGCATGATTCAGAAAACATACAGCGGTTAGACCTACGATACACATTCAATAACTGTTTACTTTGCCCAACTTGATTTCTTTTTACTCAACATATAAACACTCAGCTACAGCTTCACCACATCTGCCTCGAGGAATAAGCCAGCTCATTTTATAGAACTATAACTTTTCCTTTCTAGTGCTGCCCACGCCTGTATTACAAAACCAAAACCAAAACAACACAAATTCAATAGCTACCCTGCATACACTGACACACTCACACAAGAAAAAGAAAAATTACATTGTCAAGGGATTAAAGATTTATAAAGCAGACAAAGACTGTATATATAAATACAGCTATAAAATTTTAAATTGAGGGTATTGTTTTTGAGGAGTCGTATTATCTAATCAGAGATGTTTTAGTGCTTTTAAGGCATATGTGTTTTGGATTTGTTTGGCTAACAGAGGAGCATTGCTGAAGCCTTTGGGGTACTTAACCATTTGGAAATGCCATAAAAGTGCAGCGATAGAGAGCGGTTTATACTCAAGGGCACCAAACATTCCAGCTGAGGGCTCTCCACTCCTTGGAGCTCTACAGGACGTTAAATGAAATCTGGTATGCATTCTGTAAACCATTAAACCAATTGACACATTAACAAGCATGTGTGCCAGCCTGCGTGTCTCTGCCCCCATGCTGGAAATGAAGGCCAGCTGAGGACGTTCACACATCCCTGCAAACACAGACGTGTGTGAACGTCCTGAATGTACAGTATTCTCTATCTTTTCTCTTCTGTGTGTCGTTTTGTAGATCAGTGCTTTTCCAGTTTACTCAAAAATACTCTTTTTGTCTTTCTCTTAGTTTCTCTTCCTCTGTTGTTTTATCACAGTTGCCACATGGTGTCTGTGTTTATTTGGTTGGCCAGCACGATCGGCCAATGGGCTGTCCATTTCAGCTAAAGCTAACAGACCGGACTATCACGGCCTGATAACAAGTGCTGAAAGACAGGATTTTTGTTGCTAATATGAGGTCAAACAGCGGAGAGTGAAGCGGCCGTTCGCTGCTGGTTAATGGGACACGGCAGAGTGTGTTTTGTCCCATTAACGCTGTGGAGTCATCAGGATTCCCCTGATTTACTTCATCACTTGAGGGTAGAGACCAGAGGAAGGTTAAACTGTCAAGGTCTGACTAAAACAATTTGGTCATCATCAACAAATGTCTGATGCTGTTTTAAACACCCAGCAGATGAGATAATAAGGTCTTTCTTTTGGGCTTTAGTTTAGTTTAGTTTAGTGTTATCAAATGACACACATCTAAAGTACAAATATCAATGAGGAGAGAATTTTCTGTTGCAGACTCCACTGTGTTTTTTGATGATTTTTGAGTTTCAGTGTTTTCTGTCTATTAAATACATTCATTTAATTTACTGGATCAGCCAAAAATAGACATTAATTTCTGGTTCTTTTGCAGTTTCTCAATTGATTTTCTGGGATGTTTAACTATGTCATAATATACAGTGTAGTATGTGCTTTACATTTTTTCTTTTTAACTTTATTTTTTTTAATGTTGTTGTAGATGGATCATGTCACCAGTTTTTTTCTTACATTTTGAAGTAAAATATATTTATATATTATGATGTAAAAATACATACACATTACATATATCATGACAGAGGATACACATCCACATCTCCCACTCATATCTCACCGTAACTTATGATCTAATGTCTTTGTTGTGTCCCTGTAGGTGGACTTTTGGCAGCCCAACAGTGTTTCTCTCATCTGTCACAATGCCACCGTGGATGTCCACGTGAAACGCAACAACACGCGAGACCTACGTGCACGCTTAAAGCAGGAAGATATTGATTATCGGTAAGACTGGAAAGACCAGGAGCCATAGGTGCAGAGACATACTGCAGTGCACGTGCATGTTCGTTAGTGTACCCTCACATATTGGGTGATTTTGTTGGCAAAGCAAAGCCTTTACACCCAGCGATACATCTGCTGGGCATTGCAATTACCCAGCTTTCCCCTATCCTGAATATACGGTTTGCACATGCAGAGTCGGCCACAGTTAGCATGCAAAAGACCTCACACTTCCTCAAAGCTGGGACACACATAAACACACACATACACACAGCACATCAGAGCCTGTCTCCCAGTCTGCTCCAAAGAGCAACCCTTTCATCTCTCTACCCCATCCTTCATCAAAATTAACGTTGAAATGATGGAGTTTTATCAAAGCAGCCGCAGCTGAAGCTAGACTTCCATTGTCATCTCTGTCCTGAGGGAGGAATTGCAGATCTGAGGATGAGTTTTTTTTTTTTTTTTTTTTTTTCTACTCTCTGTTGATTGACTTAGGATTTTTCAAAAAATGGTTTACACTGCAGGGGACACAGTCTTTGGAAGGTGGTTGAGGTTTTGAGGGTGAATTTTTGAGAACATCTCATTTTTTTATCCGACTTTTTAAAACGTTATACAAGTAGTTATGGATAAAAACTTACATGTAGCTTATGAAGAAGTATATTTTAGGAGAATATGGCTGCCCACATAGCTGCTGTGAAAAAAGATCACATCATCTGTTTTAGGTTGGCGTGGGATGTGAAGAGGCATAGGGTCTGATCAGACAGGAAACAAGTCTTTAGACAGATAATGATGGTGATAATTATGGTTTTCGGCTCATTTGCAACACATTTTATTTGCTGGTAGGCAGCAGTGGCATAAATGGTATCGCTTGTCCTATCAGACAGAGTGAGTGCTGATGTGGAAATCTGGTTTAACACTGGAATAGAAGAGGATGAGTGAGAACAGCTGTTTAATTGACATTAGATATGTGTCAACAGTAGATCCAGGACCCCTGCGCCACCACTTCATACTCAACACTCAGTAGATATATTACATTCAGTTAGAATATACTGACATTAGGGACCCACTGTTACAAAATATTGAATTTGAATATCTGTATTATTTTGATTTTATACTCTTGCATGTCACTTGTGTTGGCAAATGTCAAACTGTGACAGCAAGGACATTTTGCTTACAAACACACAACATAGAAAAACCATCAAAGGGTTTGTAAGTTGCAACTACAGGCTTTATTAAGGGCAATGAATTCATTCATCAATACTTTGTTGATGAGCAATAAGTAATCCATTAGAACAGTCACAACATTCAGGCTTTCAGGTTGTGAAACATCTTATAAACCCCCTTTGTGATCTGGCATGTTTCACCGAAAGCTTTTGGCATTTTTATCCTCCCCTATCATAACATTGTCTTCCTCTTTAACACCTAACGCAGGGTGTTTTGCTTTGGTATTACTTTTTTTTTTTTTTTTACATTTTGTGAACTAATTGGACAGTCATGAATAGATAAATAAAATACATATTTGCTGGATTATTGCAGTGGAACAATGTAAGCGTACAGCCCTGCACTAACATTTGTAAAATAAGTGCAGGATGACTTCTTATGAAGTCAGACTCTGTAGTATTTGCTTACTCACTTCCATATAAGCTTTAGTAAGTCGTGAATATTGGTGTATTGTATATAAACATGGTGTATTGCTTTGTAATAATCCATTGAGATAAATTACAAAGCTAAAAAACAGACTATGCTATGCTAGAGGAGGATATATAACCTGACCCACACTATTTTTCATGATCTGGCAACCCAAAAGATTTTAATAACTGATCTATAAAGCCTTTTTAAAAGATTTATTGACCAATAGTTATGACATTTGTCACAAGAATCTCTGTATTAAGAACAGGTGCAAACATATGTACAAAAGAAGACATTTTTATTTTTATTTTTTAAAGTAAGTAATCCACGTAAGTGTCCCGACTCTCCCCATCCACAGGGTGTTTATCTCCAATCTGCAGAAGGAAATTGAAAAGCAGACAGGATATCGCTCCTCTCGCAAGCGGAGGTCAGAGTCTCAGTATGACTACGAGGTTTACCACTCTCTGGAAGAGGTAGATGCAAAACCCACCATCTTACCTTACCTATCCCTCTCTTTCCTCTGCTAATCTAATGCACGCACAGAGCAAACACAACGACCTCCCTAAGGTGCTCTCAAACTCCCAATTACCCCATTCCACAGGTCGCTCTCCCACAACCTCGTGCTCTCACACACAGACACTCGCTCTACGTCAGACACTTCACGGCTTCAGAGTGTTTACTTTCCCAGGTCGATCATGCTCCCGGTTCATGAATCTGTCAGGCCCTACGAAGCAGCAGGAATTCCACACACAGATCCCGAGAGCCTACATTAAATCTTTAGTGCTCTGAGCTTTGATCCTCTCCTCCACCGTAAAACGCACACACTTACACACATAATGTCTCGGTGTGACCGTGCAGACGCATCATGAAGGCAAAGACAGAACCTCGCACGAATGCTCACACATGACGCACAGGAGCATATACATAAACATTACACATCACACTCATAAAAACAGTAGCATCTTAGAAAGTTTTTAACTCTATCAAGCTTTGAAATATTATATTTATTCCTGAAAAAAACCTTATTAACAATTCATGGATTCACATTCTAAATTATTTTCTGCCCTGAAGATCCAGAGCTGGATGTTTGAGATGAACAGAACCAACCCAGACCTGGTTGAAATGTTCTCCATTGGGAAATCATACGAGGGAAGACCGTTGTATGTGCTTCAGGTAGGAGCGAAGGCATGAGACACACACTTAAAAACAAAAACAAAAAAAAAAAAACACAGCTTCATACACATGCTGCTCTAAATCTGACAGCTCTTGTCTCCTGTCAGCTAGGAAAGACAAGTCGTCCCCAGAAGAAAGCCGTGTGGATCGACTGCGGGGTTCATGCTCGAGAGTGGATCGGACCTGCCTTCTGCCAGTGGTTTGTCAAAGAGGTAGTCTTGTTTTTCCTAGCCTACAAATTTGAAAATTAAATCATTGTTTGAAGTTACGGTATCAGTTTGCACCATTGCATGTTTCTACAGTGTCTCTACAGCAACGCCTACCTTCCTGAACTTAAGCCTGAATGATGGCCTGCAGCGAGCAGCCTGTGATGTTTGGTCTCTTCGGTCTTCGAGAAAACATGAACATCTGTTCGCTTGTCATGCGTAGTTATGCAAATACTTAAGAATACCCATTATCGTTCAGATGTTGAACATGGACCAAACATTTACACGAATTCCATCACAGCCTTAAAGTCTTAGTTAGTACCCTCTGAAGTGTGGACGGTACACGACCAGAGTCAAACATTAACTGCAAGAACCTTTAATTGCTCGTTTTGTACTTAAATGCCAGATGAGTGGGATTTGTAACACAGTGACTGCCAGGAAATTCTGGTAATTAAAGGAAACTATATGAATATCAATTTAAAGCACTGAGTCGTGGCCTGTTTTGAGGAATTCTTGCATTATGAACCTCAACTATACGAAAAAATAAACAAAAAAGGGTAATAAGGTAATGATTTGTTGTGCTCTAGAATCATTCTGTTTGCATACACTTCCCTGAATGATGGATTACTTCTATCTTATCGTAGAGAGACAGAAATCAAAGTACATTACTAATTAACCTTTGGTCATTATATGGACTTACATGTTCAGAAGGCAATTCTTCAAACAAGGATAAAAGGAGAGAGTAGGACCTGAGTGAAGGAAGGAGGGAAAAGCAGCAGGAAATCAAAAACAGATTTACATAAAAGTAAATAAGGGGGGAAAAAACAAGGGAAAACATTTGACTTGGGAACAGTCAAAGATGCCCTAACCCAAACACATGCCCCTAAATGCGAGTTCACTGTGATGTAGTAACTTGGGTTGGCCACCGGAGGTCAGAGTGCTATCTTTGTTCACATTAACCTTGGCCTGAGTCTGATTAATGAGCAGGTATTAAGCTGCATTAGATCAGTGCCTAGATCTCCTCTCTCCAGCCCTCACTCCTACTAGTGTTAAGCCACTAGAGTGGTGCATTCATTGAACTGAGATAATGAACATGCATAAGCTTATAAAATCTTAAAAAACAATGTGTGCATACTAATGACATATAATTGTATTGTTAGACCTCAGTCTAGATCTGTGTGGTCTAGTATATCGTGTAATCATACTGATTTACATTATAATTACAGGCCATCAGCTCATACCAGTATGACTCAGTGATGAGACGACTGCTCAACCAGCTCAACTTCTACATCATGCCTGTCTTCAATGTGGATGGATATCACTTCAGCTGGACCACGGTACATTAGGGACTTTCTACTTATGCAATACAGACTGAACCTCACCGTTGATCACTTTCATTTTCAAACAGCATTTATCAGAATTTTTTTTTGAGCTAGTTTGATTTTGTTTTTTTTTTGACATTTTACTACATTATTCTGATACTTTGCAGAATGCAGGGCTCAGAGAAATCCCTTTATTTCATTCAGTATTCAGATAAAAACTGGTAACCCATTGCTCCTACAAGATATGAATGCATACTGTAATTGAAAAAACCCAATAGCAGAGAGATAATGCATTCTTTGTCCTTATGCAGCGCTTATCTCTGTATGAGTATCTATGTATACTTCAGTGAAAGTAATGCCTGTGAAAACTGCCTCTCACTGTCTCCATATCTGTCTGTTAGTAACAGACCCACTGGGGCTCAGTGAGTGACAGACGGATTATTTCGGAGCTGGCAGAGAACTGTATTTGTTGGATGTGTCTGACAGTAAGTGGACATACAGTGACAGTGTCTTTTTTATTTTCCCTGTAGGATCGGTTCTGGAGGAAAACACGGTCCAAAAATCACAAGTTTCACTGCCGAGGTGTGGACGCTAACAGAAACTGGAAAGTGAAATGGTGTGGTGAGTTTGCACGCACACACACACACACTCACACACACACACACACACACACACACACACACACACACACACACACACACAAACCCTGCAGCTTGGCAAGGCTGCTTGTAGTCTGTTGCTGATGTAGTCTTTCCTGTCTATTAATGGGTGTAAGCTGTGGATAAAATATTTGTGTGGTGACAAAAGTCTATGTTTGATGTCATTTAGTGTTTGTTGGGTGGTTGGTGGGGGGTGGGGGGGTTCTGCTGAATCATCATCACTCCGGGAGGACTCTGAGAACACAGCAAAGATTTATGTGGTACAGACAGACATACAGAGATATAACGTGAGTTGAAAAACAGAGTGATTGAAGTACCATGTGTTACATCCCCAAAGGAACATTAGCTCATAAAATCTGGCTATCTGCGTATCTAAATCAGAGCTTTTCTAGTTGTGTTTAAGATTGTAAAAACAGTGTGGTTCTCGGGGCAGCACGATTCATATGACACTCATTACATGTGAGGATCTGTTTCAGTGTGCTCTTTTCTTCTCTGAGTGAATCCTTTCAGGACGGGTCACGGTCTCGTTCACAGGTTTATGTTTACTTTTTGCGTCACTCGTTTACATCGGACAAGGGCACATGCACTGAAGTTCACTGTTCTAAGCACAAACAGTGCTAATGTAGTATGTTAGAGGGAGAGACGGGGGCAGCGTGCTTGTCAGAACCCCAAACGTAACAGCATCCAGAAACATTTATTCCTGTTGGTCGGTCTTTGCAGTGGGGTCAGTGGTTCTCTGTAAAACATTTTGGAGCCGTATTGTCTTTGTCTTCTGTTATCCTTGGCATTATGATGTGACTGGTGATTTCAATCTGTGTCTGCATTAGTTTTTCCCCCACAGTATTGCTCTCTATGTCTTCTCACTGCCTGCATAGTCACCGTAGCTGGACTGGGTCCAGAATATATTGAATCCACATCACGGTGCCCAAGCTCTTTCTTTTTAAAGATATGATAGAAATTTGAGCAAAAATTAGATTTGAACATCCAGATCTGTTTCTTAATGCATCCTTCTCCCAGATGAGGGTGCCTCCTCTCATCCCTGCGACGACACCTACTGTGGTCCCTTCCCTGAATCGGAACCCGAAGTCAAGGCCGTCGCCAAGTTCCTGCGTAAGCACAAGAAGCATGTCAGAGCATACATATCCATCCACGCCTACGCCCAAATGCTGCTTTACCCTTATTCCTACAAGTATGCCACTATCCCCAACTTCAGCTGTGTGGTAAGACATTTTTTTCTCAGTAACAAACCAATAATAAACCCGTTATTATCTGTGAGAGCAACCTGATATTAAATCCTACTGTGAAGAAACGAGCTGACCTTTTGCTTTCACTTTCCAGGAGTCGGCGGCTCACAGTGCAGTGACAGCCCTGTACTCTGCCTATGGAGTGAGGTACAGATACGGACCTGCCTCCACAACTCTCTGTGAGTTTATTGTATCTCTCAAGATTAGCAAACCAAACAGAGCTAACTATTATTACTGTTCTAATCTTTTTTCTTGCTCTCTCACAGATGTCAGCTCAGGCAGCTCTATCGATTGGGCGTACAGGAACGGGATCCCGTACGCGTTTGCGTTTGAGTTAAGGGACACAGGATACTTCGGCTTCCTCCTGCCCGAATCCCTGATCAGCCCGACTTGCACTGAGACTATGAGGGCTGTGAAAGCCATTGCATCAGGTCTGCTGAAGAAGTGTGAGACAGACAGGGACAGATTTCCATATATATGACCATACTGTAGGTCCCTAGAGCCCCACCCTCACGGCTACTTATCTGAACACCTCATATTCCTCTGAGATTTCATATTAATCCCAGATGTTATCAGGTGGAGAGCTGCAACAGACAACCAAAGCGTAATTTGTTTTTCTTGTTTTTGAGGCTCTTCACTTTATTTTCTTGCCTTTCTGATATGATATGAACTGATGGTGGTGGGTTTTTCGTGCCAAAAACCAAAAATCCTTCAAGTAACCAGCTTGTTTACATACAGTAAGCTCACACACACACACACACACGCACACACACACACACACACACACACACACACACACACACACACACACACACACACACACACACACACACACACACAAACCCTGCAGCTTGGCAAGGCTGCTTGTAGTCTGTTGCTGATGTAGTCTTTCCTGTCTATTAATGGGTGTAAGCTGTGGATAAAATATTTGTGTGGTGACAAAAGTCTATGTTTGATGTCATTTAGTGTCTGTTGGGTGGTTGGTGGGGGGTGGGGGGGTTCTGCTGAATCATCATCACTCCGGGAGGACTCTGAGAACACAGCAAAGATTTATGTGGTACAGACAGACATACAGAGATATAACGTGAGTTGAAAAACAGAGTGATTGAAGTACCATGTGTTACATCCCCAAAGGAACATTAGCTCATAAAATCTGGCTATCTGCGTATCTAAATCAGAGCTTTTCTAGTTGTGTTTAAGATTGTAAAAACAGTGTGGTTCTCGGGGCAGCACGATTCATATGACACTCATTACATGTGAGGATCTGTTTCAGTGTGCTCTTTTCTTCTCTGAGTGAATCCTTTCAGGACGGGTCACGGTCTCGTTCACAGGTTTATGTTTACTTTTTGCGTCACTCGTTTACATCGGACAAGGGCACATGCACTGAAGTTCACTGTTCTAAGCACAAACAGTGCTAATGTAGTATGTTAGAGGGAGAGACGGGGGCAGCGTGCTTGTCAGAACCCCAAACGTAACAGCATCCAGAAACATTTATTCCTGTTGGTCGGTCTTTGCAGTGGGGTCAGTGGTTCTCTGTAAAACATTTTGGAGCCGTATTGTCTTTGTCTTCTGTTATCCTTGGCATTATGATGTGACTGGTGATTTCAATCTGTGTCTGCATTAGTTTTTCCCCCACAGTATTGCTCTCTATGTCTTCTCACTGCCTGCATAGTCACCGTAGCTGGACTGGGTCCAGAATATATTGAATCCACATCACGGTGCCCAAGCTCTTTCTTTTTAAAGATATGATAGAAATTTGAGCAAAAATTAGATTTGAACATCCAGATCTGTTTCTTAATGCATCCTTCTCCCAGATGAGGGTGCCTCCTCTCATCCCTGCGACGACACCTACTGTGGTCCCTTCCCTGAATCGGAACCCGAAGTCAAGGCCGTCGCCAAGTTCCTGCGTAAGCACAAGAAGCATGTCAGAGCATACATATCCATCCACGCCTACGCCCAAATGCTGCTTTACCCTTATTCCTACAAGTATGCCACTATCCCCAACTTCAGCTGTGTGGTAAGACATTTTTTTCTCAGTAACAAACCAATAATAAACCCGTTATTATCTGTGAGAGCAACCTGATATTAAATCCTACTGTGAAGAAACGAGCTGACCTTTTGCTTTCACTTTCCAGGAGTCGGCGGCTCACAGTGCAGTGACAGCCCTGTACTCTGCCTATGGAGTGAGGTACAGATACGGACCTGCCTCCACAACTCTCTGTGAGTTTATTGTATCTCTCAAGATTAGCAAACCAAACAGAGCTAACTATTATTACTGTTCTAATCTTTTTTCTTGCTCTCTCACAGATGTCAGCTCAGGCAGCTCTATCGATTGGGCGTACAGGAACGGGATCCCGTACGCGTTTGCGTTTGAGTTAAGGGACACAGGATACTTCGGCTTCCTCCTGCCCGAATCCCTGATCAGCCCGACTTGCACTGAGACTATGAGGGCTGTGAAAGCCATTGCATCAGGTCTGCTGAAGAAGTGTGAGACAGACAGGGACAGATTTCCATATATATGACCATACTGTAGGTCCCTAGAGCCCCACCCTCACGGCTACTTATCTGAACACCTCATATTCCTCTGAGATTTCATATTAATCCCAGATGTTATCAGGTGGAGAGCTGCAACAGACAACCAAAGCGTAATTTGTTTTTCTTGTTTTTGAGGCTCTTCACTTTATTTTCTTGCCTTTCTGATATGATATGAACTGATGGTGGTGGGTTTTTCGTGCCAAAAACCAAAAATCCTTCAAGTAACCAGCTTGTTTACATACAGTAAGCTCACACACACACACACACACGCACACACACACACACACACACACACACAGTGTCAGAGAGCATCCTGTTGGATCAGTGAGCTACGATTTGTGCCATCTAAGTTGTGAACATGAATCTGGCCCAGGATTCTCTCCAGCATGTAATCCTCTCTTTGTCCCCCAAGATTTACTGTAGCTCTCCACTAACAAAGAAACAAACAGGATTGATGCAGATTTTACTATCAAATAAGCTTTTTTTCCCCAGTGAATGGCAGTCATGTAAGCACTTGTCATGATACAGCAGCACTTTTTAAACACATTTAATATTTTAATGTCATCCAAAGATGTGTTATATTAAAATAAACGTTTAACAAGTTTTAGTTTTTTAATGAATATAAGAGCATCATTGATTACTCATTATTCTGGTTGCTGTTTTATTACTTTATTTTGGATTAGTCCTACCATGTGCCAGTTTAGACTCAATCTATGCTGTTCACGTATTAATGCCTTTATTACTGCAATATTGTTGGTGTACATAATGTGCTATCACCTGACAATCTAGGGTTTGGTTTAAATGGATATTTCTTTTTCTCTTTTTTTTTTTCGTTAGACATGTTTGTTTTTTTTTGTTTTTTTCCTTTTCATTTGGTTCAGACTAAATTTGGAAAGTCTAGCCTGTCAGTTCAGCAGCTTACTGTGTCATTACTCAGGTATGGATCAGTGACAGGGTCAGAAATGTTTACCTTTCACAGCTTATGTGCTTAATGTGAGACTTTAATAAATGTATAATATCAGACTTGAATAAATGTTGTTATATAACACAGTACATATTTATCTTGTCACATTTATGTCATCTTTACATACATTTATTTTGCTCTGTTTTTGACTTTATCATTAGAAATGCACTATTTATATAACACCCCCTCTTCCATTTATCAACAATGAGAGAAGTGAGATGTCACATTTGCAGCCCTTAATTGTGTTCTATAAATGTTTTGTACACATATTCATGGGCATGTCTGATAATAAAAATTATTATCTAAGGGATATTTATTATGATTAACTTGCTGACCTCTTTAATTAAGAAATTATAGCTTTAAACACTTTTAATCCAGCGCTTTCTACTATATTCTTCTTCTCCACTCTTCGTCTCCAGTCTCTGATTCTGCAGCTCTTATTTATGGATTCAGAAATGGTGGAACTGACACGCAAGACAGTCCAAAGTGAAAGTGAACTCTCCCGCCCACAACTGCCAAATCTGTGTTGTCAAATTGCCAGATTTCCTGGATGTATTTGCTGTTGGATTTTGCTAAATGTTATTCGAGGCTGTAAAAGGCACCGTAGCAACATTAAACGTGTAGATACACAGTTATAGGTGAGGTGAAGTATTAAACAGTCACGGAAGAACTAAACACACAGGTATGATATTTGCAACATAATGACAAATACAAATGTGAGGGCAAAATCTGAATATTACATATTCATGTTTCACAAAATGTTTCAAGCATTTGTGATTATAGTATTGTGAAAAGTGGAAACTTTGAAGACAAATAATAATAAGAGGCCATATGGAGGACTAATCATGTCCTTCCAAAATAAAACATGCAACATATTAACTACCACTAGGAAACAGCTAATTCTCTATTAAAATGTTTTCTGATTATGTTAAAGTTTTTTTTAAAGGTATTATTATTCTGAAGAGGAAAAACATGTTTATCAATGGGCAGCATAAAGAACTACAATCCACAATTGTTGAATAAATTGAGGTGGGATTACTGCTTCTCACAAATCAAGTTCCATCAGGAAGGTGCTAGACTTCCCAGAATTCTCTGCAATCCCAGATAAGGTTAAGAAGGTCGACCTAAGGGCTGTTTTGCCTTGTTTACCTCACAGTGAACTAGATATTGCCAAGCTGAGCCTTCTATCGGGACATATTACTGTGATTAATCTTGAAGAATCAGGGGGAGATTGTCTGTATTTGTTAGTTACTTCGTATCTTACTGACATTATACATAAAACATCTTGATCTCAGCGGAATCAGTACTCATGAACATATCCAGGAAAAACTTCCATTCCAGTGATGCTGCAACCAATATACCGGATTATGCAAAACCTATCCCATGCAGTATCAGAAACAACATTAACATTTACATTGATCCGAGGCTGCGGATTATGTTTACTGTTTGAAACTCCCAAGATTTTCTAAAATTTTTGTCAGGAGACTATATTTCCTTTGCCACTATCTATGGGATGGTGAGATAACAAAATACAAAACAAAGTAATCCCTGTTGAATGAGTGTTGAATTAGTGCTTGGCATATTGACACTGCCGCTCGACACCCCTTGTTGTTACTGTATCAATTGTTTTTCCACACAAACAATGATGTGACTAAACTAATCATTTTATGTACAATTAACTAATATTTATTGAAGTCTTATAGTAAACTTAACACTATATTAATTTTCCAACCAGTATTTTTAGTCCATTTAACAAAAATCTTTTAAAATATAGTGACACATTTGTAATTGCACATTTGAACTGTATATTTTATGTCGTTTAACTTATTTTCTTTTACGAAACTTATTGTGTGCATTAAGTAAGGCATTTCTATGCGGTCCATTAAGCTTAACAATGCATTCAAATTTAATATTAAATATGTAAGTTGAATCATAGCACAACTTTGGGTTTTAAGACAAGACAAGACAAGTAACTTTATTATATCAGGTGGGGAATTTGTACTGTTACAGCTGCAGCAGGATATAGGTGAAAAAAATACATCAAGAAAGAATATTTACATCAGAAAACAATATTTACATTATTAGTGTTTGCTTGAGGTGTAACATTACACATCGTTTTCATGAAGTGTTGCACGTATGTCGTGCAGTGCCATCTTCCTCCTGATCCTCCCTGACTGTTTTCCTCAGCTCATTCTGCTCCCTCTGCAGGGCCTTTAGATCTGGAGTAACTCAGGGATTTTTGGTAAAAAAATACAACTTTATTGTCTTGGTGGGTACAGTGTTCTGATGTGGTATGTGATACAGTGTGTGAGACTGTTAATTTCCTCACCGTGAGGCTCACAGAGAACATCCCAGTTGGTTGAGTCAAAACAGTCCTTAAGTGCCTCATTAGACTCATCAGACCATTGTCTCACTGTGCATGTTGGTGTTATTTTTTTTTTTTTACTGTAGGTTTGTACAGAGGTAACAAATGCTGAAAAAAGCTTGACAAGTTGAAGTGTGGAAAACTGGAAATTCCATTTGCACCAAACCCACATAAATACATTTTCAGGCTCCCAATTGGATTGAATATCAAAAGCCTTTAATAAATATGAGGGTGAGGATTATATGTTTATGGATTGTTTACATAGTAACATATAATTACAGCAGTGAAAAAGGTCTTTATTAACAAATGTGTCCAGTAAGAAGCACAAAGGGTTGCCTTTTCTTTTTTTAAAGTCATTTATATTATATACCTCTAAGTTAATTGCCAAAATTAGGTCACCAATTGTAAAATATATATATAGGCTTTTAAAATCACATTCAGACACACAGAAATGCCCTCTACATAATACAAGATTCTATATATGGTCTTAAACCCTGCACTTTAAGTATAAATGTGAATATATTGTTTATATTTAAGTGATGTGAGTGAATATGGGAAAACCTCTGCGCACACAGACGCTGATATGCTGTTTAATTCATTACATGCATATATTAATATCAAGTATTTTACATATGAGTTTAGTAAGCCTGTATGGGCTTCAACATGAATATGTGGAGAAAGCTTAGCTGGGAGGCTACACTCATGACACCTCTTTCCTCGCTCTCTCCCTGCTGCCTCACTGCGGCCGTTCTCAAACGTACGTGACGTCGTTTCCTCTCTCCAACATGGCGCAGGAGGCAGGTCGTTAATGGAAATCTGAGGGATTTACCCCACCTTCTGTGTTTATTTATGTTTGTCTGTTAGGGGCTCTGCGGCTGACATTTGTAAGGGAATACATTTCCATTCGAGGCGGCTGCACCCCCCCTTGGGACCAGGCACACCTCGCCCCAAATTCCGGTGCGACATGTTTGAGGGCAAAAAGACGAAAAACATGTTCCTAACACGAGCTTTGGAAAAGATCCTGGCCGACAAGGAGGTGAAAAAGGCTCACCATTCACAACTGCGCAAAGCCTGCGAGGTGGCACTAGGTAAGTTATGTTGTTTTAGCATCACATTTTAGACACGTCACGCACCCTTTCACTTATTAAGCGGTTATCCTGCAACAATGTCGCAGTGTTGGGCAACACAGTGTATTTTCCATTCATTGAATGCTGGCTGCAGCTGTTGTCTTATTGTTTTACGTTAAAATTCAGCTAAACCTGAATATTTAATTGACGTGGCACGGGCTAAGTGGAAATGATTCCGTATCAAACACGGAAATGGTGCAGGAGGGGTGGGTGTTTGCAACACTGAGCCGATGCTGCGAAACTAGTAGCGATGTGAGAACAGGCCGAACACCGGACAGAAAACAAAGTTGTTGAAGGCTGTATCCTCCTTTTAATATCAAGCTTACCAACAACTACACCATAAACATTCGTCAAGTGCAAACTATATTTATCTAAACTGTTTAATTGTATGGCTTTGTCCCCATAAAGGCGAGATGTTTGCGTCTCTTCCTGGTACACACGAGACGTGGCCGCGGCTGGCCAATACAGGGAGTGTTCAAGACACTTGTGTCTTTTATTACATCTTTTATTTATTAACTAGTTTAATAATTATATATGCTCGGCCCTCCTCTTCCCTGTTATGTTGTAAAACTACATCTGAACCAGGACAGTGAGAAACAGAAGGTGACAGCTGTCAATAGCACCTTCATGCTAGAACAATGTCAAGATATCGGAAATAATGAAACCATTTCCGGTAATGACTTAAATAAAATGATGAAATAATGAAAAATAAAATGTATACATGTGATGCTGGCGAATGGTTTGATTAGTTGTAGCCACCACGATAAGAATAATTAATATGTGTAAGAATAACTAATGAGATACAACAGATTCTCTGTTCTTGTAGCACGTGTTTCGTCATTAATACCAATGGCTCAGCAGGTCTTGTCTCGTCGAGTACGCTTTTATTTTGAAGTCAACATCGGTTAACGTCCGGTTTTAATTTAACTGTATGTGGTAACTTTATGAAACTATTTGTTAGCAGGTGTATTTTCTGAAACGTGTTATTGGGGGTGGCTGTTAATAATAAACATACACATTTTACAACAATTAGGGCAAACAGAAATTCACATAGGATCAGGGCACTTAATAGTTTACCTTAATAATGCTACAGTTAATGTTTTTTCACATGCCAGACTTTTTCATCTGCTCTGTATCTTGGAACACCCTGGGGTTTTTCTTTTCTGCAATGGGAGTAATATGACACTGCCAGAGAAACAATGAGTCCATGTTGTGCAGTAGCCAAAGATCCTACCTGTCCCAACAATAGCTGCCTTTATCAACACATTCAGCTGCTAGGTGTTCTGCAGTTGCCATGAAGGCTAAATACACGATGATGTTTGTCTAGGCTTGCTTTAATGTTTTGCAAAGCCAACCCACCCACACAAATGATATATTCCTTCCCACACTTCATTGTCAGTAGAGAACCAGAGAAAAAATGTGGTGAGTGTTACAGGTTGAGCTTCATTGAGGGAGCATAGCATGGATTTAAAGGGAAAATACACCCTACATTGGAATTTGCTGCACCAGTGATTTGTGGAGAGTGAATATTGTTCCTTTGCTTCAGAATCGGAACATGAATACATGAATTGGTGATATAATCAGGTGACGCTCATTTGTCCATAGTAAGTGAATTAATCACTCACCCTATGGGCTTTATTGTAATGTTGGGCTTCCAACTGTGAGTCAGAAAAAACATAAACCAATAAGACCATCATGGCTGCCTTCTCTCATATAGCATCTAAGCAGTTGTTCTATTATTCGCTGTTAATGGAGCAGCCTCATATTTTTTTCCAGATGACATCATCACTACAGTCTGTCTGTGTGCTGCTGATTAAAATTCACCACTTAACACTGAATTCTATTTTAGGGTGTACGTTCCCTTTAAAAGGCAGCATTAGTCACACAGTCAGTGGTTGTGGGTCTTCTCAGGTCAGAAAAGGGAAGAAATATTCAGGTAAAACCTCAAACATTGTATGACAGCACAGCGCAAAAAATGAAATAATATAAAGTCTCAGCTCAGTTTGATCTCATAATTAAACGTGTGTGCTGAGTTTAACTTCACAGTGCAGCTCAGCCATACACTCAAAATATATGAAATCTCTGCAATGAGCGTAGCATTGGTACAGTAGTAGTGCATATCAAAAACGACTTGGTGACCCAGTATACTGAGTGACTTACATAATCCCCTGTAGCTCTTGGGGCTCTGAGACATCTCAGAGACATCTGAGTGTGCCTGTGCCAGAGTCAAACCTCTTTGCTGTCACTAAAAGTCTTCCTGTTGTAGGTTGTCTTTGTTCAAACTATACAATGTTTGAAATTGTCTTTGTATAACACAAGATAGTATTTTTATTTTGCTTTTGATTCCAGTCTATTTAGCATACAGATTTAGACTCGTGTTTATGGATATACCTGGTAGTGACTCACTGCAGGTTTGTTACATAAAGGAACGAGGTGAAAGGTTCTTGCTAGGCTACCTTTGCCAGACAGTCCACCCTCATAGCTCCCAAACTGACCTTTCTCTTGGATTATCAAAATATCACTTAGCAGTTTCCCAAAAAGGATAGCATCTCAGTTTCTCACACACCCCAAACTGTAGCAGGGTCCTGTTATCTTGGATCTCACTGTCAGCTTCGTTGAGACAAGCTATCTGATAGCAAGGAACAGAAAGTGGGTAAGACTGACAGTTAACTCAATATATCAAAGGCCCTCAGGCTGTATCTGCCCACCACCTCTTAGAAGAGGGCATAGAGGCTTTGGTTCACTGTTCTCACGCATTACTAGCATCATATGATGTTGGCTTTGTGGATGGTCTTCTTGTTTTTGAACCCAACCTGTCCCCTCTGACTTGAGAAGTTCATGTTGCTTTGCTGCTGATGAAAAATAATCATACTGTGAATGTAACACACTAAATCAGGCAACTCTGTACAAGCTAGCACGCTAAGAGGAGTGAGAACTTATTTCCAGGCTAGTAGTCACTGAAACAGTAGATTCCCGCTGAGCACACTGCTCATTATCTCTCCCCTTAGGGTGTATGATCTTAGGGTCAGCTGCGGAGGTAACGGCAACCTTGAAACCTGTTGCAGCTGGAATCTTGATGCCTCCTTTCAGTTATAGTTTACCTGCGGATGCAGCAACTGTAAAGAGAACTCCACTCTCTTTGAATTCTTGCTGTATACTCAACATTTTACTTACTTTTTTTACTCAATACCTGTAGCTGTACCTGAACTTGAGTGGTTCAATACGTTGAGTGTGGTGTGGTCAGAGTATTGTACAGATGTAGTTTTATACCGACATTTTACTGAGATTCTCTGAACTGGCTGTGCTTTCGAAGTCACAGCTATTCTTTTCTGTTATGGAAACCTAAATGCATCAATGTCACAAACTGTGTATTAAGATACTTGAGGGCAGTGTGGACAAAATTAATATTATGTCACTGTTATGGTCTTTTCTCTACCCATATATTACAAAAAAATCATATAGAAGAAAATCTGTGTTAGTATGTTTGCTAGCATTTACCTATTCACATTCAACAGACACAGAGTAACATGGGTATTCCAATGGATACATCTTTATTTCCACCTGATGAAATGTATTATTTGTTGGTGTTTTGTTCCTGCTTTGGTCCACTTACTCTTGAGAAAAGCACCGAGCTCTCTAGCCTGCTAGATGCTCCATTTTCTTCATCAGGAACTTGTTTACTTCAGCTGTTAGGGTTAGAGTTAGGGCACTGGGCAGGTAAGCTTTAGTTGGATTGACTGGTCTTATTTACCAAGAAAAGCTTACTCTGGTTTTATAGGTATTCCAGAGCAGTTGTAGGTCAGGTAAATCATGAATTTCAATTATGAAATTCAAAGTTGTTTTTTGAGCCAGTGTCGTGTTGTCAAGTGGCTTGTCAGCTCACTTGCTCTGAGGTATTGACAGTTTGAGCGCCTGTGGTGTATTCCTCATGGTCTGAGGGTCTGACATTAAATCTGAATGTTTTGCAACAAGAGGTACTTATGAGAAAGGGAATTACAATAAACCAGGAGCTAGCAGCTATTCTGACATGGTACACTGATTCTGGGCAAGCTATGATGGTAATGTTTTTTTTTTTTTTCTTTAAATGATTCACTCCATTTCCTCGGTAGTTCATGGACATTATGATTTCAGAAAGTTTGTTGCGATTATTAAATGCTTTTAAAAGTTGGTTTTATTTCTTTTTTAGGTTTAGCTAGAAACTGGAGCTCTTAAATTTTTTTAAATCTAAATCCATTTGAAAAATTGTCAACAAGTCAAAGTCAAAAGGTGTCACATTTGTCCCATTAGTTTTATTCAGAGCGTTTCAAGAAAAATGTTCCCAGTGTTGACATAAATATCATGTGCAGAGAGCTCTCAAAGATCCCTATGAATCTAAATCTGTTGTTTTCATAAACTCAGAACTATAGAAGCAGATTTGAAGCAATTTTCTTAATTGATTGTTTGCAGCATTATTATCTATAATCATGTGATAGTCAAAAGCTTTCCCAACACACTTACGATCTATTAAATTCTTAACACAGTTAACAATCCTGCCAGCAATATACAGAATTTAAATAAACAAAGGTTTCGTGCTCATATTTGGGATTTTTCCTTCACTCTATGATTTTATTAAGCCCAAACACAAACCACATTGCTTGACAGATTTAACTAATGTCGCTGTGTGAAGCAGAAATCTGTAGCAAACTATATTCTCTTCCAAGGTCAAAAGAACCTTGAATAAAAGCTGTAACCACAGACAAAATCAACAAGAGTTTGCAAGCTGTTCTTTTTCATCAAACTCAAGGCCACCGCTGACACGAGCCACCTTTTCTTCATCATCATTAAGAATGGTGAACACATGCTCCTCAGTGATAAGCTGCACCATAGCCACCACATGCTGACCCATGATAAGCACCAGGCTATAAATGGTCCCATTTGTTAATTAAGGTTTTTACCATGACTCCCCAAAGACCCACACAACTCTCCCAAAATATGAAGTGCAGGAGATGAGGGCTCTCTACTCTTACTGAATAATAAAAGCCTTTCTGATTTGTTTACCTGACAACTTTTTTTTCCAGCATCCTTCATATTCCTGACAGAAATTCATCAGCCCAGAAGTTGAAAGCAGGCAATTTCATTCTAATTTCCATTCAGTAGAGACACACCAGGTAACCTACTGAAACTAGCAGGCATTTCTGGGGATGAGAAAGTGTAAATGAGGAAAGAGATGGCAGCCATCAGCTGCATTTTTATGTCACCTTAATTTGCCGGGGTGCTGTAAATGTTCATGGCACTGAATGAGTTATCCTAAGGTTGTTCCACTGTTCATCTTTAACTGGAGTCGGATATATGCACTTGTGTCTACAGTTCAGTTCAAATACTTATCAATAAAAAAGACAGCCATACTTTGATCCACAGCAGAGCTACAAACAAAGGAAGTGAGATCAACACTTCTAGAAAAGCAGCCAATTCAAGGACAGAAAGCAACACATTTCTCACATTTGAAAATCCTAAACCAGCTAAGGTTTCGTTGTTTTTCTTGACAAGTGATTTGAAAGACTAACTCATTGTTAGTTTTGTTGTCAACTTATGTTTCAGCCCTCTGTTGTTTCATAAGGTCAGATGGAATAGGGCAAAAGGTCCTACTGGATTCTGAATCTGCAGTATTTGTCAAAAAGTCCAGTAAATGTTTAGATAAATTGTTCCACAGTCAATTTTACCATTTCATTTCCTTGAAGGAAGGGGAGAAACGAGAGAGGGTGAGGCCTCATGCCTGGTTTCTGTCTCGTTTTTCCCCTCCAGACTAAGTGCAGACGCTTAAGCTGCTTGTAACCCCAGAGGTTGACTGGTATTCAGATAATGAGCAGTGGAGTAGTTAACATGGCATGGCCAGTGCTTGCTCTGAAAGCATAAATAATCCTTTTATCTATATGGAGGAGACTCTTTAGAATTTAGAAGCAAAAGTCTGTTTTTTTTTTTCCTTTCCACCTTCTTATTTATTTTCTTACACTGATACCTCCATACATAATACATTATTTCTCTCCACTGATGCCTCCTTTAGTCCTGGGACAGGTGATAAATTAATTATACCGCAAACAGATGAAACGAATGAGAAGGGACCCTCCTCTCTCTCTCTCTCTCTCTCTCTCTCTCTGTCTCTTCCTCTCTTCCTCTCTGTTTCTATTTCTCTGTTTTATCTATCCTGTATTGATCCATCATTTGTATTCATTTAAGGAAATTTGGTACCAAGCTAAAAATTCATCACAATTACTGTGGGAGGAGGGAGCCAGTTAAATGGAAGGAAGGGCTGTGAATAATAAAATAAGGAGGAAATGTTATTCCAAAGAAATAACAAGTCAAACTGAAATTAAAACAAATGGTTGCTATGAAATCAGCATATATATCTTTGGTATTTGATTTTGATTTGTGTACTTACCCTGGCAAAATTGTAATTAAAGAATAGAAGAAATCAAATAATTTTTTACAGTGATAGCATCCATTACAATGGTGTTATCCAGTGTGCATGAGGTTGTTAACTTTTGCTAAGTCCCATCTGTCCTGTCCGAGGCCTTTCGTTTTTCCGTGACTCTGCCTTTCTATACATTACTTCATGTTGTAATTCAAATCACAGGGTAACTTCATGTTCCTTGATGGTGTGCCGGACACCCTGGTTATTTGCTCTCATCACTTCTGGACCCATGTAACATTTGGAGCCCCCATTCTTTCTTTCTTTTTTTAAACAAGTAGTCCCATGAAGGATAAGAAACGTCTTGTAGGAATGCTAGCAAATTAGGCTAACTAGCTTCCTCTTTTTCGAGTAAAAGTTAGTTAGCCTAGCTTGCTAGCTTCCACTTTCTGAATGGAATACAAATTTAACAGCATGGCTGGTTCTTCCAAATGTATATTGTTAAATTGCTAAAAGTACAAAGGTGTAAAGGCCTGTTCTCAAATGCCACTTAATAACTGTGATGGGAAATACCCAGCCAGAGGCTGCCCAAAACAGATTTCATCCTCTTTTTGAAATATGGGTCATTGTGATTTATATTTTATTTCACAAAAACTAAAGAGAATTCAAATTTCAGTTTGACTGAAAGCAGTGAAGAAGGGAAGTGGTTGTGAAAGCCTCACATAGAGCTCTTGGGTGAAGTTTTTACTCCATCATGGCTTGCCACTAAACATGCTGGGCCCTAAAAGACAGCAGGCATGATGACAAAGGCACTTTGAGTGAATTTAGGAGGATGCAGTTCGGTGCACATATTTATCCTCCATCGACTCACTATTAATCTCCAGGTTGTGCAGCACAGTCCTGCGTAATAATAATAATAATAACCCCATTTTAGAGGTCCGAAAGTGCAATTCATAGCGTTAGAAGCAGAGAAGTGCCAAATCATGTATCTGGTGCAGAGTTATTAAAAATGAATTCATTTCAATTACAAAGCCAACAGCTGAGTAATCAAGGGCTTGTGGAGGCTGAGTGCTTTGTGACTTTTTGGCTAGAAAATGAGAGCCTTGATTCAGCCATGGGAGTGAGACTAGTTATTAGACACAGGCTTATGCAAGAGTGAGTGAGGGGGCTTGTTGGATACACACACACACACACACACACACACACAGACATAACATACACATACAGGCATGCGCACACACATGAACGCACACGCGATTAGGTAGCCCAGACAACCCCCCCCAAATGTAATTACTGCTGTGCAACCTTTCCTTTCAGCCTGGACAATAGAAATGTCAGGGGTCTGATTTTTCTCAGGCTCTCCGTGGTGGTCGCCCCCTGCCCCTGTGTTTTGTTGGAGGTGCAAGTGGACACCTACACACTGATTCATCCTTAAATTAGCCCACCTTACAAAGCTACAGAGTGGTCTTTGTTATTATGCCTGTGGACATTATGTTATTACAGATTATCTCGCAACGCTTCTCTCTGATTAATGAATGGACTGGGGACAAAACTTTCACTTTTAACATCTTGCACCATTATAAAATCACATCTTGTGTCCATCTGAGTCTTCATCAGTGTATTTCTCTCCCCCTCTTCTGATACACTCGCATCCTCTCTCTCTCCTTACCTTTGTAAACTTACCACACTGTCAGAGGTCCATATCTGGAGACCCACAGTCACTGTAACCACCAATGTTTTACCGGTGTTAAAACAATCTGGCACTGATTGAATTTTAGCTGATCACTGAATATGGAATGGTTAGTGCCAACCATTGGATCCATGCCAGATGCAGATGGGCTCTAAGCTCTTTGAAATGCAAATGCTGCTGCAGGAGGCGGGTTATCCTTTCCAGTTCCTCGCTCAGGTGATGAAAACTGAGTCAGAGGCTGACCTCTAACCTTTCTTCCTTCCTTGCTTCCTTCCTGTGCTGCAGGATTTTAATGTAAAAGGCCACACACAGAAAAAAAACACACACATCTCCCACTACAATGTTAAAATGGGACCTAACATACTTTCCCTGTCTGGCAGCCTTAAGCACACACACTCAAACCGCACATGTACACAAACCACAGTGCTGGTGAGAGACAGGTTTATAAAGCTGATTTGTTTTGGAGGCCAGCCTCGTCTTTTGTCCCTGTTTTCTCTCACTTTCTCCCGTTTTCCGTCCTGACTCTGTGTCTGTGAACTCGCTGTCCCCTCCCAGCGAGCTGTTTTCCTGCTGCTGGTCTTGTGAGGTACTGCAGAGCATCTCCAGTGAGCTGTGTGTTTATCTCTCTCCCTCCTGCCGGTGGAGCAGCCGCGTGCAGGCTCTGCTGTGTCTTAATTGATGAAATGTTAGAGCGCTCCTCCTTGTGTGTGTGTGTGTGTGTGTGTGTGTGTGTGTGTGTGTGTGTGTGTGTGTGTGTGTGTGTGTGTGTGTGCTATATCCGTGTATGTTTGATTGATATTCTGTGTGTGAACATGTGAACATCTTGCTGGCAGAATGTCTAGTTATTGAATTAATGTTGATCCAACAGCTTTAGTCGGCAAGCATATTTGCCCAGGTGGGTGCAGCCTTCCAGACTTGTCATTGTATGGTTCTATACACAGTTGAAGTCTACTGTAAATGATGATACTATTCAGAAGAGCTCACTATAGTACAGAGTAGCGTAAGTGGATCGGGGCACTTTGTTACACAGCTCTTTGTTAGGGTTTCTTAAGCAACAACTTTTCCTCGTCTCCAACCTTATGATTAAGGGTATATGGGTTGATCAAGGCATTTTAAGTAGATATGATATACAATGTTACTTCGTGTACTGTAGTCCATTGCACCACAAATGTACCATCTCTTGTTGAATTTATTCCTGACACACAGCTTTGCAAGAGAACTGTAGGGCTGCATGAACAAATAACTATCAGCCGGGGATTTGAAATGAAGTGTCCACATTGACAGCATGCGTCAGTGCGCAGAGCAAGCAGAGCCCCGTTGGGTTAAAATAATGGTTGCTTTGCCTGGATTTCGGCAACATTTTGCAGATGTACTGTACCTCAGATGAGATGCTGGACTTCTGTATTTGTTTATGCTTGGGATGAATAGAAATCCTGTCCGAACCTTATGCAGGCGACATTTCTTACTAAGGTGTCTAGCATACCTCACCAAAATTCAGACAGTTTAAAAAAGAAGTTAATGTAACAAACAATAACAAATTCTGAACATACTGAGTCACAGAAAAATATGTTAATTGTTATTCCAAACTTCTATGTGTACTTCCCTTAAGCTTGCTCCACCTGTCACCTGATCCAATCTCTATCTTGTCAATAACAATGGAATGGTATTGAACCTTTTGGGATGGACATGGTCATTTAACAGTCTGCATAAATGAATCTATACAATGCCTGAAATGACATCCATTACTTTTAAGAAAGCTCCTGTGGAACCTCACTTTCTACCCATTACATTTGCTTAATGCACTACTGCACAACTCAATTCAATTACATGCACCCAGACACACCAAGGGGGTGGGGGGGGGTTGCGGTGCCAGGACCTGCGATTTCTGTGTTAATGGTTCTGGCTAGCTGACGTCCCTGTGGCGAACACTCCCAGCAGGATGCTACGCTGCTGCTGGCTGAGGAGCGCTTTGTCACGCCATTCAGGGAGGGTGGCACCCAGGAAGGAGGAGACACAAGTTTAGCCTGCCAGCAGTTCTCGTCAGCAGTTGGAGACAGGGAGCAGGCTGTTTTGTCATGCTGCCTTGAGAAGCAGTTAGACTTTGATGCGATACAGCATGAAAGGGGACTGCCTTTCTGCCTGTAGGTGTTAATGGATGTTGTATTTACTAAAATGCATCCTCATGTATTGTAGCTGAACCCCCCTCCCCCAGCGCATACAATCTAGTCTTGGCCTCACTAGTGTTTATTTATTCAGTGAAGCTGGTAGGGTGTAAACTGCAATTCTCCAAGGATGGTGGTAGTAGTTGCTGCAGGAGGGGGAGCTCATTGCTCATTCACACTCAGCTCCAGATATTCAGGGGATTTGAATCGGTAACCCCTCCACAGACCTGCTTCTAACTGGGGGGGGGGGGCGGGGCGGGGCGGGGGTTCCCCAAATACTTCCCATGCTGATTCATCAGCCTTATCTATGACAGCTGCACATTTGCATCTGAAGAGGCTGACTACACCATTGTATAGCTGATATTTAAGCCATGATCAGCTTTTGTTGTAGCTCGGTGTAAGTGTGATTGACGGGATCACTGATAAGCCCCTTTGAAACACGTATTATGTAAGGCACTGCAGAAACCTGTCTCTGCTCATTGTCAAGTTCAACGATTGAGTGTGATGTTGCCGTTTTTCTGTGTAGATCAGGCTGTTAATCCTACCATCACAGTCAGACAATGTCACCTGTAGCTGTGATGGTGTTATTCCGTTCTCCCTCAGAATAACAGCTGTCCTCCTCCTAGGATTTCACTAGACCTCACACAGAGTACAGTACTGAACACACATATACCATCCATACTCATGTAAGTGCAACATTGTAGCAGCTGTGCTCTGTACTGCTGACAGAGGTGGCATTTGGTTGTTTTGCGTGAGCCGACTTGAGGCTGAGGTGCTGAAGCTTTTCTTTTGATGTCGTCATCATCTCATGTATTTTTCACAGACGGTTGTTGTGTCGGTGTCGTATGTCAGACTCCGCCGTGCCGAGGGACCCACGCTTTAATAAGACTGTCACTTAAGCTGATGCACAGGGATGTTTGTGCAATGTTGTCTTCACTAGACATGGAGAGCCGCAATAATAAATATGATTCTAAGGAGAATATGTTTCATAAATCACGTTGTAATGGTCTGCAGCAATGACTCAGCAACTTATATGGATGTCATGGTTTGTAGACAATAGCTGAGGGTGCAGGGCTGGGTGTTTTTTTTTTTTTTTTAAATTTCAGGAAGTTTTTTATTTCCCCATGTAGAGGACAAAGGCTGTTAATATTGTAGGTGCTTCAGTATCATTTGTCACTGGGAAAGTACCTGACTGGAGAGTGCATGAATGCACCCGGCGGCATTCATGCATGTCCATTTTGTACTCTTGCCTACTCTCAGAAATCTCCCTCTCCCCACTCTTGCCTTTATCCAGGCTTGGAGACTGTAGTCGCTCCAGAGCAGAGTGGAGAAATGATTAGCCAGCTTTTGACTGACCTTCTCCACAGCTTAGAGGCAGCTTTAGGGGGTACTTGAATAGATGACAACCTCAGGGTATATGGGATTCCATATAAACTGAAACCAGAGTAAAAGGCTCACACTTAAGTATCTGGGCTCACTTTGGTCAGGACTGGAGGGGTTAGCTTGCCTTTGTGGACACTGCTGCTCAATCCAAGTACTAGCAGAAGTATCTTCATTCAATATTACACCAGAGAAAAAGGAAAATTTCAACATGTATTTGACCCATTTGTCTCTTGATGATGAAATATATGTGAAATGTAGGCCTGAAATGACTGTCTCCAAGGGGGATTTGGCATACTGACATTAATGCTCATTTAATGTCTTACTGTCATCTACTGTAAGGATCTGGGTCAAAGTCAGAGTAAGAGGAAAAAGTATCTTGAGGACGAGGAAAATTGTTGAGGTGATTCATGGCTTAGCAGGCTGTTCTCAAACATTATAGTGCTCTCAGAGGCTTTATGTTGAGGTATGGTCTGGGCTGTAGCTCACAGGAGAGCAGGATTGCTCTCTCTAATGCATCTGGTCAGTCAAATAGGTGTCTTATGTATGCTACTTCCCCTATAGGGTTTAGTAAAGGCCTCTGTGTTTTTAAGAGCTGCATCACAAGGGCCATTAAATGCATCTGTAATCCCGTTCTCACCTGCTGAGGCATCAACACAGCACTAATGTACAGCAAGTATTATGATTAAAAAGTTATGATAATTTATTCTATCATATGTAATTGGGCCTTTGTTTTTGCAATTGTATTTTAACAAAATGATTTCAACTTCTTAGATATTATGTTTTTAAGATGTTACGTATATTTGAAATGAATACACCAATTGTGGGCATTGTGTTAGTGTGTTTCAGTAGTTGATTCGCAAAAGCCCCTCAGTGGGCCCCTGGTCTTTTTCACATGGACTCATTAGGTTGAAAAGTGGTGAGCCATTCAGTTTCATCTGCATCACTGTCGTTCTGCGTGGAGGAGGTTTTACCCACTCCACTGAGCTACTGCTGCTGTTGTTGTTTCTCCTTTTTTATTATACCAGGGCCTTGGGACAAATCAGGACACAGAACACGGCGTCTTCAAGGTCAGCAGTATTTAGCATGACTGCTGCAGAGAGGTGGGAGAGGGAGAGTGGGGTTGGGTAAACAAGTGACAAAAGCTGCCATTTCTTGTCTCATGATAGCTTAAACAGAAGGAAAACAAAAGCTCATATTTAACCAACTATTTAAAAAAAAAAAAAAAAAAATTATTGACTTTGTTTTTATTCCCTACAGTATTTTCTTTAAATTGTCTACTAAATTAAACTTGTTACTTTTCTTATACCCATAAAGTATTCTCAAACTCCTATGGCTCTTAATGTTTTGGGCAGTTGGGACACTTGAACAGACTATGATCAGCCACCTGTGATGAAGATATCATAGCTCAGTTGGTAAAAATGAGTGTGTGTGTGTGTTTGTGTGTTTTTAGTCCCACTCGGCTATCTGTGCCTTCTTTCTGGCATATGTCTGCGCTGTGTAACTGCGTGTGTTTGTTTTGAAACCGGTAGCTGACAGATCAGTCGTGATTCCACAGCTTTAATCTGCGGCTTGTGTCTGCCCAGTCCCAGAAGTATCCAGCACTTGTATATCTATTCTTTCTCATCACCAACACCACCACTCACTGTTGCCATGGTTTCACTGTCCAAATCCTGGGGTGACAGCTCTTCATCAAAGCTTCTGACACACCAAGCTAATTATCTGATACTTACTTACACAGTCAATATGACAATCTGCATGTCTCCCATCAAACTGTCTGCGTGTGTGCCTGCTGCCCGTCGTCTTGTTTGACTTGTGTGTGTGTGTGTGTATATTTGCATAAATCTGATAACCCTGCGCTTCAGAAATCATTTGAAGTGAAGCTAATATAAAAAAAGCGGAATAGCCTGTGCATGTTTGTAATTTCACACATCCAGGGAAAGAGACCTCCGGGGTCCTGCAGTAACTTTTGCTCTATGTAGGTCTGTGACAGAGCAGCAGACTTACATAGAGCAAAAAAGCAGAGAGACAAACATGTAGTTTCTTCTTTACAGTACAGTGTGATATTACACTGGTATTCTTTGGGGTCCAGCTCTGATGTTGGGCTTTATCTGTTGTGAAAGGGAGCTGGGAGAGATAAAAGGTTGGACTGTAGTTTGAAGGGGAAGCACAGGGCACAAGCGGAGAGTGAGAGGATTACATTGATTAGTTTTCATTAGTATCATAATACAGTGTTCCTGATTGTGATAATTATTACTGAAACAAGTAGTCAATTAATGGATTAGCCGATCGACAGAAAATTAATCAACATTTCTGATAATAAATTAATCATTCCAGTCATTTATTAAGCAAACGTGTGAAACATTTTTTGGTTTCTCCCTCTCAAATATGGAATTTTGAAGTTTTTCTCCATTTTACATTTGAGTTTTTCGACTGCGGGTCAAACAAAACGAACAATTTGAAGACGTCATTTTGGATTCTGGGAACTTATGACAGGCATTTTCAGTATTTTTTTAAATTTATTTATTTTTTGACATTTTATTGATTAATCACAAACAAGTCACATAATTAGTTATAAGCAGTAATTGTTTGCAGATGTAGTATAAAACAACTGATTTATTGACTGAATATATTTTGTATAGATCATACCATATGATATGTGTACGGGCAGGACAGACAGCAGCAGTTAAATTAGTTGATATACATTCACCGAGTAAGTCGACACCTGGTGGATAAAACATTTCTGCATTAATACCATTTCAGTGGCGCACTCGAGACACAAACAGAATAAAACACGCAATATAATGAGAGGCTTTCCAACAATGGTTGCCACAATAAAAAATCAAAAGGTCAAAGACAATATGAGAACGCTGTCATCATTATAACAAGTTAATTGGCACGGCCTGGTATCTCTCGGCACATCCGCTTTCTTCTACACATCTCCATCAGTACGTTTGTATCTCTCATCTCTCTGATTTGGTTTGTTTCTGTTAAGTGTCATGCCTCATGCTGCCTCTCCATCTTACTGTGGCAGCTGGAGTGCATTTCAGGTCGAACACGCTTTAGATTTATCCGTCATGTGCTTCGAATTCAGTGCATACGGCAGACATTTTTGGAATAGCTGCTTTTGTTCCAAGCACTGGAGAAATAATATCCTGTCAGCTTTTGATGTTTTGTTAAAGGTGTGCCTTTCCACACTGGCTGCATTGAGGTACTCATATGACTTTCACTGACATGGCATTTGTGGTTTTGCTGAAATGTCAACTGATTGATTAATTGCTTGTTTATTGCTAAATCATTTATTAGTCATTTATCAAGCAAAATATCCCAAATATGAAGGCTACTGGTTCTAGCTTCAAAATGAGATGCTGAGCCTCTTTTCTCTGTCCATGTTGTTGTACATTTTATACATTTCTTACCTTTACTACTGTTCATACATTGGGATTAAAAAAAAAAAAAAATATATTATTACATGACTGACCTATTGTTTGATATGCAGACACACACGTTACATCAAAGAGCTAAAAGAAAGATGAGACTCAGAACAAGGTGGTCACAATTCTGTTCACTCTGTCTCAGAATTAAGACATGAAAAGATGATATGTGCTTGGATCTCAAGTCAGATCTGGATCCACATGGACTCAGTAGCACTTTCACACAGGTCCTGTAGTGACTGCATGTACAGATTGGTGACAAATTAAAATTCCTGCAAAATGACAATGGTGAGTATACAGTCACCAGATCTCAGCCCAGTTGAATACCTGTGGGAGATTTTGAACAGATGTGTTAGACAGCACTCTCCAGCACCATCACCACAACACCAAATGAGGGAATATCTTTTGTGTGAATGGTGTTCATCCTTCCAATAGAGTCCAGAGACAAATAGAATTGATGCCAAGACACATTGAACCTGCTCTGGTGGCACATTGTGGCTCAACATCTTACGAAAACACATTATGTTGGTTTTTTCTTTAATTTGTCACGAGTCTGTATTTAAGAAATGTACAAATTATGAATAAATTATCATGTCCCTCACGAGTCGTACAGTAAAACATGGTTGAAAACAGCTTTAATTTAATTTCACGCAGTATTAAGTGCTAAATATTCTCGACAAGTGGATTTCTTTGAAAGGACTGTTAGCCTTCCAGCAGCGAAATAATTGAGCTGTCATTGTATTACTTGGGTTTTTCCAACCATCGCAGGCTGGTGCAATTCTGTGAGGACTTTGCCGATTGCCACTGTGTTTTAAAAAGCTTCCTCACTGAAGGCTCCCTTTAATGTCTAGTACCAATTGGCCTCTCGTTCGCTCTCTAAAGCTCTATTTCTGTCTCTATTTCTCTCCCATCCTTCCCTCTGTGGGTCTGTCTCTCTTCTTTTTTTTCTTTTTTTTCTGCTTTTCGGTGCCAGTGCTCAGCAAGTTCATACAACAGGAGATCTGTGAAATAAACACAAGTGTTGGCCTGGCTCACAGACACGGTGCTGAGTTAATAATGATTACATTTTCGGGACAGACTTGCAGCCGGGGCAATACATTTAGCAGGCACTCGGTGCTTGGTGGTGAGATGTAAACAAGACCATTACCATGACAACACAAAGACATTCATGTGGGGAAAAAAAACCCCCAACTTGCTTCACAGTGAACACATTTTTCAGCTTGAATACTTTTATCGCAAGCAGGTCTGAGAATTCACAGTATTCTTGCACCGAGAATACAAAACATGTCGTGTAAGTGTCAGCACAGTACAGTATGTAGGCTAATCCACTGGGAGGGAAATCATGGACTACATACACACACATTGGCTTCATAAAAGGCTTTGATAAGCATGATCTGATCTGACGTGCATAAACACTTAAGTTGTGCATTCAAGAATTTCAAAAAAAAAAAAAAAAAAAAAAATTCCTCTAAAAACCATCCCTCATAAATAAATTCAATTCTGTGTGCTGCCAGGCCTGATATGTGCTCCACTCCCCATGGAGTCATTAGCTGAGTAAAATACTGCAGAATTAACATTCCCCATGGCTCATAATTGACTAATTTAACATCTCTTCCCTTTCTCTTTTTGTTTCAGAGGAAATCAAAGAGGAATCAGAAAAATTAAGGTAAGCAACTGATGAATTATACAACACAGTAAGGCATCAAGGGTCATTTAATGGGTTTTAGTCTCTGTTTCTGCAGGCGTGGTAAAATTCATGGCTCAACTGCAAGCCTCTCTGTTGCTTTCTCCTGTGTTCAGACCAGTAAACGGGATTAGAACATTGTGTGTGCGAGAGCGTGTGTGTGTGTATATGTGTGTGTGCAAGCCTCTAGTGTGTTTTTGTTTGTGTCTTTCTGCCTGGCCTGTTCCCAACAGCCCCTTGCCTTCTCATTAAAGGCTTTCTTCATGAACCCCTGCCTAATGCTAAACTTGTTTTTTAGAGTCTGTGTGTGCGTGAATGTTTGGTGTGCTCGTGTATGGGCTGCCAAGTAACATGGGCTTTGGAATGAAACATAGCACAAGTGCCACCTCTCCTCTTCAGCAACCTTTCTTCCTCCTGCTGATTCATTTTTATTTCCCTCTAACATTCTTTATCCCTCACTGTTGTCCCTCTCACTCAGTCCCTCCCTCCCTCCTTCCACATACCCCCCCCCGCCCTTTTTCAATGCCCATTATATCTCCCCAGATTTTCCATTCTCTCCAAATTAGCATTACCAGTAACTGACTTCATCCAAATTATACCCTTAAGGTTAGGACTTCTAGATCAAAGATAGATAGATGTAGAAGCTATGATCAGCCACACCCAACTCATACAAATGCTGCTGCTTTTGGATTCATCTCTGGTATTTTACAACTCTAACCTATTTTCCATCATATGTAGATGCAGTAGTCCCACAGTTCCACTCAGGAATACATTTTTTTTGTCAGCCTGCCGCCCTATTTAAGTTCTTTCTTTTTGTGCAATCATTGTGTAGCATAGCATACAAGGACAGATTTAAAATCCCAACATATTGGTGGGCATTATTTGTCACAGTATATGTAATTTTAGCTCACTATAGAAATATATATTTTGATATAACAGATTTTCTGTGAAATCAGTTGATCATGTTGATGTAGTAGATTACATTTATCTGGTAGATAAAAAAAAAAAAATGGCCACATCATATTAAAGTGAATATGATTGCCAAATAAGTGAAAAGATTTACTGTTCATTTAACTGAGCTAGAACACTCACTCTCTACACATCTAGAAAATGTAAACTGAACTGTAACACCACTTAAAGACCTGGAAAAGGAAGTATTTAACATCTCCAAAACAATCTAGACTCAAGGTCCACTTATTCGCTTGTTCTGGAGCTTTCAACCATATCACTCATTGGCATATGAAGTTTGCTCTGTTGTCATGGAACTGTAGATGTTCAAGCTTTTCTCCTGAGCACTTTTAGGACTCCACCTCCTGGAAACAACCAGCTTGGCTCGGTTCAAAGTGTCCTTTGAATAAGTAGTTAACATGTCATATCTTGTTTATTGAATCTGTCCAAAAACTGAAGTGTAAAATGGACAGGTGCTGGTATTATGTGCTGTTTTAGCCAGGAGCAATAACCCCCTGGAGTCCTTTTGTCACTGTCAAGTTGCAGAGATACCAGTGGAGATCCCATGTGGTACTGATCTTCTCATCTTACCTGAAAAAGAAATATTTCCAAAAATGTCAAACTATCCTTTCAGAAATTCCATGTCAGCTAAGTAAACTTTAACTACTGATGAAGACCATGTGATACAGTACCTTCAAAAGCTCCAGACCAAGCGAGTAAGTGGACCTTGAGAGAAGACAGGCTTTATGGTTAGAATTTCTGTCAACTGCTGCTTACAAGGATAAACAGTCAAAGCTCAATGTTTAAGACACATATCAGTGTTCTTATAACCAAATAGCAAATTGTATTTAATCACATTTCATATTATATTAATTTACTGAGTCAGGGATGCGCACCTTGCTGTCTGACTAAAACCAAATTAATGTCCATATTATGTTTTAGAAGCAGGCTAAGTCCGACATTCGGGATGATTATAAGGGAGAGAGCAGGCCAGCTGACATTAAGCAGGGAGTCCAGGAATAAGCGTGAAGAGAAGTGCTCCCTGCAGACACACAACACAATAGCTGAGAGAGATGGAGGCTGGGTCAGACCATACTCGTGAGACGACGCAGTGGATGCTCTTTGCTGAATCACAGCTCCACTTTGATGGTGTTGTTGAAAAGGTTTTGAAAATGGCGAGAAAGCTGTTTAAAAGATTCTAGGTGTTCGTGCCTTATCTTTTGTTCCCGCACAAACTCCTTTCTTTTGTTTTGAGACAGCTGTAGTAATAATTTTTTTTTTTTGTTCCCTTCCTTACTATGCTCTTCAACCTTCCTCCCTTCTTCTATTTGTCTCTATGATTTCTTGTTTCTTCTGTTAATTCATCCTTAATTCCTGTTATTCACAGTCTGTTTCCTTTTTTGTTTCCAAATACCCCCCTTTATAATATTTTCAACCCCCTCCCCTCCTTTACGAGGCACCTCATCTCTCTTCTTCTATTTCTCTCTATGTTGGTGTCCTGCTATACTCAGTGAGGTCGTCCCTCTAAAAAGAGCTGAAGTCATCCTTTTTCATTGCCAAGGCATAAACAATGCAACCCTTCCCTCTCTATCTGTCTCCCTCCCTCCTTCCCTCTGTTGTTCCAGCAAGTGCAGTCTGGGTGTGGTGGTTGTGCTTGGGGATGCTGTAGACACATGGCTGCTGAAAGCAATGGTCCATATTTTATGTCTGTTTCTCTGCGCTTTTAAAAAATTCAGAAGAAAATAGCCGTATCATTTGATTTAAGGTATAGTTAGTACTCCGAGGCCAGGAGATGCTTCGTCAGCATGAACACATGGCAAAGTCTGAGCCTGGATAACAAACCTCTGGGGTTACTACCCCTCCCTTTGAGAGCTGTAGTCAAAAATTTGAAGTAGTCAGACACGTATTAAATTCAGTGTAATAAAGATTTTGTTACTCTGCATTTTCCCTTGAGGAACAGAATGCAGGGCAAGACGTTTTTAGGTTGAGCAGGTTTAATGTCCTGCACGAGCTGTGGATGAGTCTGTTCTGTACAATTAAACATACCATTCTTAGCACTAACTTCTTCATGCACTGTTAATCATGCCTGGATGTCAAAGGGGGGTGTGAGTCTGTCAGTGCGATTTTTGAACTCTGCTTCTTTTCCAGTGACTCCAGTTGACGGACTGGACCGTGTGATCACTGTGTTTGTCTCACAGTCTGTATCTCTTTTCTTTTCTTTTTTTTTTCTCCCTGTATTGTTCCTCTCTAGTCCCCCCAGTGGAGACGGCAAATCTGGTTCCAGCACTTTACCGCCAATCAAATCAAAGACCAACTTCATTGAAGCCGACAAGTACTTCTTGCCGTTTGAGCTGGCATGTCAGTCCAAATGTCCCCGCATTGTCATCACCTCGCTCGACTGTTTACAGGTCAGTGGCAGGACAAGTTGGACCGCATACCCCCAAATGTTTGCATGAGTGTTTTATATGCCAGACCGCTGTATGCTAGGCTCTTCGTTTGCAATATCTTTGAAGATCTTACACAAGTCATTTTGCGGAGTCGATGGAAAAACATTAATGGAAACTCATTTAGGCCATTATGTGGAAAATGGTAATAAACAACAAACAATATAATGGCTAGCAGGCCATATTCTCAGTCATCACAAGTTGTGTGTGTACGTGAGTGTGCTTATGTGCCTGTGTATTTACATTGTGTTTGCATGTGTATCCGACTTGTAGAAGCTGATAGCGTATGGCCACCTGACAGGGAGCGCCCCGGACAGCACGGCCCCAGGCAAGAAGCTCATCGACAGGATCATCGAAACCATCTGCGCTTGTTTCCAAGGGCCGCAGACTGATGAGGGCGTTCAGCTACAGATCATTAAGGTGTGCTTCTCTCCTCGTTTTCTGCAGCATCGCATTTGTTTGTTTTGTGGTCACTGCTGAAAAATTAGTTGAAAATTTTTGCTGCCAAGGTAGAAGAGCACTCACAGTTCTGCCTGAATGATACATTTTTGATTTTATTTTAGTGTTGATTGACTGTTTATCCTCAAAGCTTGACTGCCGACAATAGGCATTATTGGGTAGCAGCTTCAAACCTCCCACAGGCTGTAAAAACCTCTTTGTGCATGAAATTTGTTCATCAATTTTATTATCAGTGAGATGTGAACTATCCTTTGTGTTGTTGGACTGTGGGGGAAAAATGTTTTTAAAAACTCGTATAATTTGACATTTTGGCTGATGTGATTGATGTATGTGGTTTGACACTGTAAGAGTGTAAGAGCTGTAAGTTACCAGGTCCTGAGCAGAAGAACTACTAGAAGGACTTGGGAAACCTTTCAGGCTGCTTTTTAAACATGACACGGTCATGTGAAGTTTCCACAGCATTTATGAAGTGAAGCACACGTGTCAAAGAGGCTTTAGAGACATACTGACATTTGGCAAGTGGAGGTTCATGTTAGAAATTTTACCCCATAGCTCATAGCTCAAAAGTTAAAAATAACCACTTTGTTATAAACTCCAGACAGTATTATTGAACCATGATACAGAAGAAGCTTTTGATTGAGTCAATATGAATATAAATACAGAAATTTTATTTTTTAAAACTATTCAAGTATTGTATAATAACCCAAGAGCAAGAATAAAAATAAATGGAGCCATATCGAATGTTGGTCTGGAAAGAGGGACCAGAAAAGGAAAGTCCATTGCAGTTTGCAATGTTTATTGAAGTGTTATGTCAGTGGATCACTCAGGATAATAATGTTACAGATGCTAGGTCAAGAACATAAAATGTTTTTATTAGCGGATTACATTTTAATTTAGGCAAATTTGTTTCCAGGTGTCTGTAGCCAATAATGATATTTGCACCCGAGGTGGATAAGCAATGTTGATAGCGAATGTGACTATTTACTCCCCATCTATAGAGGGTTTATATGATATTGTTTATGAAATCTTTGTAATGGAAAGAATCACCTTTTCCATGAGGCTTTAAGAAATGAAATTTGAGGAAATTTTGAAATGGAAAATGTAAATATCCCTGAAAAGTCCTTCTTTTGTTTATATTAGTTTATTATCATGTGAGTCCAAAAGAATTTATGTATCTCCATATATAATATATATTTATGCTAATTAGGTAACTTTTTGTTATTTTACACAGTCTTTCTTTACGCTCTCTTTCAGGCTCTGTTGACAGCGGTAACCTCTCAGCACATAGAAATCCATGAGGGCACCGTCCTGCAGGCCGTCCGCACTTGTTACAACATTTACCTGGCCAGCAAGAACCTCATCAACCAGACCACAGCAAAGGCCACACTCACACAGATGCTCAACGTCATCTTTGCACGCATGGAGAATCAAGCAGTATGTCTTACCCTCATAAGTATATTCACTTATAACACTGAATGCTTTTTTTTACATAGAAAGACACACATGAGAGAGAGGGCAGTCACTGTCTGACGAAATAATACACTGACGAAAGCAGATAAAGCCAGTGTAGCAGTTTCTTCAATCACAAACTGCAATTCTTAGACTTAAGAAAAAACAAAAAAAACGAGGTTGCAGTTTTAAAATGATGCAACAAATTACCAATATGTAAAGCTATTTTGGCATGGATTCAGATTAGATTGTAATATAATGAAAGTCATTATATTCTGTGGGAAAGGTTTCTGCCTGATGGGTTTACTCAAACCGCATATTCCTGATTTAATTAAAATCTGTTTGCTTTACGTCCAGAGGGACATTTTAGGTGTTGCCTTCAAAAAAAAAAAAAGCTTGCTCTAATGTCATTTTTTTCTTTTTGAATGACACTTTCCCCCTCTTCACCTGCCTCCCTCCCTTCCTTTTGGACACATAGCTTACAAATCACAAGCTATCTTGGTCTCTGGCCTCCAGAAAGCGTGACCGCCAGGTAAAGCGTGCAGGACTGCCGTGACTTGCCTGATCCGAACTCTTAAACTCTTCTCTGTGTATCTGTATTTGCGCATTAAGCTTTTTCCTCATTCATTCATGCACTCATCCGTTTCCTTCCTTTGCTCCTACACTGCACAGGAGCAGGTATGCTGTGTATTTCTTCCACCATATGCTTGCCGTGGCTTTTGTTGACTTGCCTACAAATCATCTCGTTTTCCTGCACCAATTTACATTTTAGTTTAAAGTCACACCTGGGCGTGGTAAATGTTTTATCATAGGTCAGCTACGCCTGCCTCATCCCTGGCAGCTTTTTTGTATATTTTCTTTCTCCAAAGGCCTTACAAAGTTCTTTTAGAACAATGAGCAACTAGTATTGAGTCAGACATAGACAGAGAAGTATAACAGAACAGTCAGTGGTAGCAATAGAGACAAGGCAGACTTTGAGGCAGTGGCCTATTGTTGTGTTGTCACTGCCTGCATAGTGTTGTGCTGCTGCACTGGGAGATCCACTTTCTGTGTTTGTGTGTATCCTCCTGGCTGCAGCTCAGCATGGTATGATCACACACACATGCACACGTAGGGTTAGTCTCGCTCACTCTCACACGGCCTTCACTATCCGACTGAGGTGGCATTTAAATAATGAGCTTAGTTTGCCTGTGCTGCCTCGCCTGTCCCCTCCAGTCGAGGCGTGTTTGTCTGGCCTTGTTACTGTTGTTCATATTCAATGCTAATTGTTGCATTCAGAATACTTTGTCATTGACTTTAGGTGTTTACATTTAAATGTGACAACAGCAGCATCATTTAATTGGAGGCTAAATCTTCTGATGGAAGATAACAAACCGCAACGAAGGAGTTTGTGTATGAAGTAGATATGAAATGCAGTGAGAGAAAATAACTTTCTGTGAACGTCATAAAACAGATTGTATAATTGTGTCCTGTGGCTAGAAAGGAGATGAGACAGACTACAGAAACAGATTCACATTGGCCGTCAGTCTCCTGCATTTGGCAGATTTATACTGTGAATTACAGCTATGAATTTCAAAGCAAGTCTGATTTAGATTGAAGGATCACCATCTATCACCATTGGTTTGTAAATGTGTCACACTATTTATATTTCCAACTGTAACCCATGTCTCTCTTCAGTTACTGTGCTTTTTCTCTTTGAGTCACTCAAGTCTTTTTTTTATTTTAAATTTTTAACATTAACGCCCAACAAATATACAAATGCACTTGGATTGAAAATGCACCATGGGCTGTTGTTAATTTATCTTGGCTGAGAGAATTTCCACTGCTTGTAATTGTTTGCTCTCTGTTTTTGGAACTTGTATTGGTGTTTGCTATGACTGTGTAACTGTGCATAAAAGTACTTTTTTCCTCTATAACCAGCAGAGATTAGAAGTAGAGATAGTTTTATTCTCCTCAAAACCAAACTTTACCTCTGCCATGTGGCAATCTGCTACCTGAAATAACACACTTTTTACTAACAGCACGCCACAACCACGTGCAAATTTCTTGTGACCCACTTTTAGCTCATGACCTACCAAGCTAAAGCATAGCAGCGCTTTCCAGCACTCCCCATATGAAGCAGTGGTAATACATGTCAGTCATGCCGCATCAGCCAGGAGTCAGGACATGGCTGTATGAGCCATTTTCCACCAGAAATACCTCCTGCTACCAGATTGAAATAGAGCCAGTCCACACGGGCCAGCATGAATTGATTCCACAAAGTTTGTCTCATTGGTGTTGTTGTGGCATGGCCTACTTCTCAATGAGTGCATATTCATATACATAACCATAAGAGCACACATGTAATATATGCTCATACCTTCCTGATGTTACAAAGAGTTTTGAAAAATAGACCCATAGCTGTCTTTTGCTCTCTGCTTTCACATCTGGAAGTGTTGTGGCTCTGCTGTGGGCTCACTCAGCCCTCAGGGAATCTAGACAGGTTGTTCAGACTTGTAATTGTTGTTATGAGTTTGTTTATACAGTCTTAACCTGTCTTTTTCTCTGTGTGCGTACGTGTGTGTTGCATGTGCCTGTTCTCTATGAATGCTTTTGCCGTTCTTTGTGTGTGCTGTCTGTGGATGTGTGTTCTGTTTTGTTTTTTATTTTTTTGAATGTGTGTGTACTCCCACCCCCCCACTCCCCACCCCCTCCCACAGCTGCAGGAAGCAAAGCAGCTGGAGAGAGAGCGGCACCGGCAGCACTCCCCGGTCACCCAGCACACTGAGCCAGACTCCCCTCAGCTCCAGACTCACATCCACCCGCCGGCCAAGGGTCCAACCCAGGAGGCCAACGGGCCCGTCACCCCTCCAACCCCCAGCGTCAACATCCCATCCACCCCGTCCACCCCGTCGACACCAGCCCCGGAGGGCAGCAGCAGGTCTGTGTCGGGAGAGCAAGAGGAGCAGGGGCCTGTCTATGAGAGCCCTGATCCAGAAAATGGTTCTGATTTCTGCGTGGCTGAAAATGAACAGACTGAGGCAGACCAAGCTACTGCAGCAGCACAGAGTAAGTCTGCCTAAAGGGGCTTATTTTAATTCTCTTGTATTTTTGAATACCAGAAAATTTCGTTTCTTTACTTTTCATTATATCAGCAG